>NW_024572327.1:0-31898 GCF_018153835.1 Drosophila eugracilis
TACGTACAAGTTGTAAGAGCGAATAAACGTTTTTGAGGATATTTCAAAAACTCATTGAGTCCTCCTAATGGAAATGTAAATATTTGACTTGGTCAGCGCCAGATGTAGCCGACAGGTTCTTAGCATTACACGCCGTGTTCCCCGCCAGAAATTAGTAAAGTTATCTGGTTAGCCGGATTGCATTTTTTATAAGTGTAAGGTCCGACCACTTGCCCTCTGCACTCCTGCCAATCGTCTGATACGCTAAGACAGCCCATGACCATGGCTTGGAAAGAATTTGCTTTTATAGGTAATTCAAGGTTACAATGCTCCGGCTAACGGCTGTGTTTGTTTGCATATTCGGACACACAAATGGCTGAATTGATGTTAGTTAGAACATGGCTATCACATTTGGTGCTTTCCTGCAGGAAGCGTCTACACTAATTTTGTACCCAGTAAGTGCCGCTCAAGCAGAAGTTTTCCATTCTGCCTGGATAGACACTCTTTTGCGGCGCTTCACATCTCGAGTCACTAACTCAAAGTTTTGTACCGACTTTGTCCGCAAGTTTGCCTCAATCTCTCCTTGCTGTCCCCTCCTTCTCCCTCACCCCTCTTCCACGCCTCCCGAGCATCTGCCGCCTCCGCTTGGCATCACCTGCCTCCGTCGGAGGGAGCCTTTCGCATTCAGCCACTGCGCACGGCTATCAATCGGGTTACCAGTTTGAGGCTTTGGCGGAACAGATGGGTCGGGGAACAGTAATGAGTGAATGGGTGTGAATGAGTGAATAAGCGAATGGTGGGTGAAAGGATTACAAGTCTGTTACAAAGTATATTCCAACTCCTGGCATCCATTTTTCAGCCATGTACAGGGATCTATATTCACCTGTATACACTTACAAATAACGAAAATAATCAAATTAATATATTTCTCTAATGATTATAAAGCTAGAAATAAATGCATAATGTAAAATAAGCTAATGATAGTTTAATATCAAGACGAAAAAAAAAAAGTACTAATTTACCTTGGTGAGTATCTAGATTCTTCCATGCGAATTCTGGCTTCGGCCAACTTGCTTCACTCTGTGAGTACTAAATCGATTTATTGAGGAAGGTAAAGCCTTCCTTACATATTACTCCAAGATACTCCTTCTACCTCTGAAAGATTTGGTTCATGAATGAAGTTAAAGGACAAACCAAGAAAGGGACCTCAAAGCCCCTTTAACGTTCTATAAACACAAGGTTATCCAAGCACTCAGGAGGTAACTCAAAATTAGAAATAAAATTCTTGGAGAGCATGAAGTATGTATTTTAGTAACTTGGGCATGAAGGTAACTCCAGAAGCTACGAGTTACTCTGGTTTTTTCAGGTTAGCACAAACCTGCTCAAATGGCCGAAATCAAAAAGGAGTTTCAGATTCAAACCAATGATTGATTCATCATTAATATGCAATGGCGCTTTAAAACGATTCCCTCAAAAGTCATATGTTGAATGATTTTTAATAACTTACTTTGTTCATCTGGTGAGAAGAACGCTGCACTTGGACTAGATGAGCAGTCTTTTCAGCCATCTCCTCCTTTCTTAATTTGAGTTCTTCCGACTACCCCTAATCCCCGAAGCGGATTTCACAGCAGCAAATTTCGTAAAGGCAACGACTACGGCAAAATGTCGATCAGCGGAACTCCCCATTTCATTGGCTAGTTCCCGGTTCTGTTCTGACTTCGGGCCGGACTTTTTGCTCTAACCTGTTGATGTTAATTGACCAAGTTCGTACGCTAACACTAGCTGCAGGGGCGAGTGGAGGAAGAGCGCGTCGTAATGGGATTCCGCAGATAGTCGATATTAAACTCCCGTAACCTAATTAGAAATTCCATTTTCTTGGCTTTTGAGAGCATTACACGTGACGTTACCAATTATTGACTATGTACCGCTGGTCCGCTTGGATACAGCCATCCTCGGCCGGCCCTGCTCGATTCGATGGGGAAACTATTGCTTACATGGTGCGTCGGCCCGCCCTCTTTCTCTGCTCCGAGGAATGCGGACTGAGGACTGTGGATCTGCGATTGAAAGTATCGCGATTTATGTTGTTGCCCTACATCTCCAATTAAAATATGCTCTTGAATGGCCGATGGCAAATGATAGCAGCAGCAAAAAATAGAGCACTTATAACATCTGGCCAACTCCTGCCGGAAACAGTATTGGTTCATGGCGTGGATGCACCCGTGAGGCCGCGAATGGAAACCACCTGTTGCTGTTTTACTCCTTGTAGACCAGCAGCAGACACTGGTTTGATTTAGCAGGTTTTTAGTATTTTAATGGGTAGCTGATATGGAGACATAGGGAGATTTGTGGTCCCTTGTGAGCAGGCATCTGATTGGGTTCTTCATAGAAATTTTGTCAATTCCGAATTTGGGTTTGGCCATCTCAGTCCGGATTCCTAAGGGTAAGAGGTGTTTGAGCTGCAACTGCATGGCTGCACCGGAAATGCGTTCGCAAATGCTGACGTAAAAAGCAATGAACGCCATCACGCCAGCCGGCAGGTAAGCAACAAACAAAATGAAAGCTTTGCCCGGCACTTAACAATGTTAATCTGACAGCGAGATGCCGATACCAATGCTTTCTGATGACCAAACCGCCCGAATCCAGAGAGGTCAGCAGCGCCCAGTTGTTCATTATAGTTGAAAACACAGCCTGGAAATTGAACACATTTCTGTCCATTTTGCGGTTTCTGTGCTGCAGCAACAGAGCAGCGAGAAACGGAGCAGCTGATGCAGTGGCAACAGTTTATTGTTCCGCACTGAGCCCTGGCCGATTGAGGGTTCGCTTGGTATGCAAGGCAGAGGAAATGTTACTCGTGGTAAATCTAAACGCATTGCGAAATTTCACTAGATTGGTGATGGCCGGACAAGGATTGGCTTTTACTTGGGTTGAGTAATGACAGTCAACTGTCAAAACTCAGTTCTGCATGAGCAGCATGATGAACAGCAGAGCAGCGGCATCGGGCTATGCTCAGTTTGAAATTTGAACAGAATTAGCAATAGACCAGAGGGCATTGATGGGGTCCCATTCTATGACGTGTGAGGGATATAATGCAGGAGCTATTTACTAGCCCTACAAGCCCCTTACAGATTATCTTCAACATATGAAAGTCAGCGATTCCGCTGACCAAAGAGTTTGCTTTCTGGAAAGAAAACTTCCGAATTTAAATATTATTTCTCATGAGTAAAAGCCAGTAATGCCACGACTTGGCTGACACTGCGCAACAACTTAGTCCAAATGGTCGATAGTTGTCATAAAAGGCCGTGGATCCCGGGCTTGGAGCACTATACTTCTGCAATTAAATAAAAGCCGTAAAACGGGTTCAAGTCTTTTTTACGACTTGTCGTGGTCTTACCCCCTTCGAGAGGTAAATGAAACATGAGTTGAATTGTTCAATTAGAATTCATAAACAAAACGGAAGAGCAGAAGCGGCATGGAAAAAAACCCGGCAAGTCCCCCTGGCTTCGGACGTGACTCAGTAAAACCCTCTCTACAACAAAATGGATTAAAATATTACGAAATACAATCTATAATCGAAGCATAGCAAACTGTTGTTGCACGCAGTCTTGATCGTAAACACGATATTTACGAATGACGACGCTCCGTGGCGAAACCGTCAATCTTGCGTCGATTAATGGTAGGGATCTTGTCTGTATCTTTTTCATGTTTTATTGCATTTAAAATGTCCTCATTTATTTATTGGAAATTTGGAAAACTCAAACCAAATACGTATTCAAAGCGGTGCAATTTTGAATATATTATAATAAATTTATCAGCAGCTATGACTGTTTATCTCGCCGACATCTTAGAGTTGAAAGCCTGTTAACCAATTTCTTCAGAAGTTATCTTTGAAAAGTTGCAAAAGAGAGTCTCCAGGTCAAGGCAACTCACCATATTCTAAATTTTGATCTAAGGTATGTTGTCAAAAACTGCTGCGTCTTCACGAGATAGGAAACCAGGAAGCATAGGCTCTTTCTGGCATGCAACATTTCTTGACACTAAATAACTTTCTGTTTCCACTTGGGCCTTTCGACATCACGTCATAAGAACAATAAGGGTACGAATGCGTGTTTTCCCCCATCTATTACCAAAGTAATAAATGTTGCTGTTGTCCGAGGTTAAAAAGTCAGGTTGCGCTTGAAATATTATCACGTAGTCGGCTTCATTCTTATGCAACTATTGCACCAAAAGTATGGCGAAGTTACGCTCCCTTTGGGCGTGGGCCTGTGTCAGCAAATATGTGCACCATCAGCGTTTTTCTTTGATCGCCAGCATTTCCTATTGTAAACTGCTCAGTGGCGCACGAATAAATTTCATTTAAATAAATAAATTTTTCCATTAACCGCAAACATGCGGATTTTGTGTAATTGTATTAATGAATGTAATAAATGAAGTACAGTTCGTTGGATGGAGGACTGGGGCAGGCTCCAATCCTTTATTGTTGCTTTGCCGATGGCGTGTCGACGTGGTCGTTGATTCTGATTTGTGGTGGCACGGCCTCAAACCGTTTCTACACCTTACTTCGAGACCTAAAAAGGGTATAAATGTTCTACCAATTTGAAAGTTGGTTCATAGAGCATTGTTCAAATGTATGTATTACTTTGTTAAATCTTGTTGTTTATACTTAAACATTTTCATTCTCTGTAAAACTGTTAGTTTCGCCTCGCACTCCATTTTTCCTTTATTTCAAATGTATTGTTCACATCTAATTGTAAAGCTTCCATTTTGTTTATAAAAGCTGTAGGCAGCCCGTGCATTAGTGGCAGATAATGGCTAATAGAGAATTCCGGTACCGTAAGTCGAAGCATACGATTCCAGTTTGCCTCCTTTAGTTCTGTGACTCTAATGATCCATTTATTCTCGAACTGGAATTAGTATGTAATTTGTTTAGTTTACATTAAATCGCCGCAATGACGCACATTCGGCTATTATGTTTTGCGGTTGCATTGTGTTGCCTCTAAAAGTCCGCGTGGCAGCTGGCTCTTGCCGGGTGGTCGCTTAGCCGTAGAATATAGCAGTGTGCCGAAAGCGATCAGGTGGCTGGCCCAGTGCCTTTCTGGAAAGCTTTAGAGTTACGCCACATCTATGTGGCTGTTGTACTATCTTTAAAATCATTTAAGTCCGATTCTTCTTAAAATTTTTGGTTTGTTAAGTTTTAAATGGAAATTCATTTTACCCGTCACACGTAGAGTGAAACCCTTAAGGCATTCAATAAAAAGTATGTAACAGGCAGAAGGAAGCGCTTTCCGTGACAGTTTTATATTCGCTGGAACGAAAGTAGGGAACTGGGGGTAAGACGAGCTCAAGGTTACTTTCTTATATGGCCCGCCCAATCCAACGACTAAAAATCCCATAAAGAGTAAGCTTTGCTTCCCTGCTTACTGCTTTTTGCCCAAATGGCCAAAATGGGCCACGCCCGAACATGCACGTGCTTGTCGTGGTGAGCTTTTTATGTAATTGCTTATAGTCCGGTTTCCGACGTTCGTAATAAACTTGCTTATTGAAATAAAATTATGGGATCATTCGGTGAAAGTATATTTGTTTCAGTCGCTAAGTCAGTCCAGAGATTTAAAACAGACTTTTAGTCTCACACCGCAGTGTCAACGTTTTTAGGTGTACATTTGCAAACATATTCGATCACAAGAACTACCGATAAAAAGTTTACTATGTTGGAATATAACACATGCAAAGCGGCATAAGCGGAGAGCAAAACATAAAGCTTTTGATTAAAAGCGTAAGGAATAAAAGTAATCGTTAGTATGAGCAATTATTTATTGTTGTTAAATATTGAGTTTATTGAGTTGAATAAAATATCAGATGGATATTAGATTTTCGCTCATCGTTCTGGTTGATGCCCACATATTCCGCTACAACCTCAGTTAACGTATTTTTCACCTTGATACTTAAACCGAAATCTATTTTAGGCAAATAATTAAAGTGTTTTTTACTGTTTAGTTAAAGAAGATGGAGATACAGTAAATCATTTTCTTAATCCACAACACCAAAGGACATTTTAGAGTCGAATGGAGTGATAGCTTAGATTTAACCAAGTTTCCCTTTCCTTCCACCACAAACGAACAGCCTCTTTCAATTTGTACTTACATTTCCACATAACAAAGTTTAAATAGGGCGGGAGAGGCACAACAAAGTTCAACGTGCTACAAGGCACCTGGTACGGTCAGTCAACGCCTCAAGTGGGGCCGAAAAAGGAATATCAGAAACCAGGATGGTAAGTCACAGAGCATCTAGGTCCGGATATTTTCCTTCGGAGCGCAATGGTAGGTATCCGTTCATTGGCATTGGCCTCTGTTTTATTTGCATATTTTTTGAATTTGAATTGGTGCATTCGAGAAATAGATGTATATGCCAACCTGTTTAGCTATGTTAAAAAATTGCAGTAAAGAAGGTTCCAACTGGATTTTTCTATCTAACTCTGCTCTGAATAACGTTTTAGAATTCAGCGCTTTAGCTTTAATATCGTATTAAATTATTTGTAACTCTCCGGACTCAAGCTCATCGGTAGGCACTTTTATAGCTTTTACATTTGGAATTGCAAATGAACACGATCCGGAGTAGGGAGAATGGCGCTGAGCGTTAACGATGTGGAGTCATCCCCCAATAATGCCAGCTGATGTCAGGATCAAGGCAGCGGGTTCCCTCTTAACGACGGGACAACAATTTACTCCTATCGCGCGGACCGTGCATCCACACAAAAGCAGACGTTTGCGCATAAACATTTAAGCCCAATGTGTTTTCATTCCACAGTCCTGGCCAACATAAACAAGCTGCCAATGGGAATATTCCCCTCCAAGGAAAGTCCTCTCAGGTGAAACTGTGTATGTGCAAAACTGGCAAATGCGACTTGAAGGCGATGTTTGTTGCCATTTTCGCTCGGCACACGTTGCGTCTTAGATATTTAGTTTAATAGAACTGGTAGCTGGCGCTCGCAATGACTTCTGCTGTAGCTATTATTGGTACCGAACTGCCGCAGATACCTGCCTGGTCGGGTGTGTGTCGCTGTCTTCTGCAGACATGTTGTACGTGGTTCCTTTTTTTTTCTTTTGTTTTCGGAGTTGTTGCCTGCGAACGTTGTGTAACCGCCTCGCTCTGTTTCGATAGTTTTCTTTCCCATCCCCTCAGCCATCCCGCCTCTTTGTTTTCTTTCTTGACATCCTCAGTAAAAATAAGAGTACTTTTTTGGAAGCGTGTGACGGAGGGTAGCTTAGGAAAGTTTGGCTTGGGATTTGAATATTTACGATGCTTAAAGCTCGACCTACGGAAAACTCATTTCTATACTTCGGAAGGCGGAAGAGGTCCTTGGTAACTCCGTTTTTTCTACCAAAATAAAGTGAAATTCGATGCAGAGGCTGAATCTTCGAGCCAACCCTCGGCCTCCTTGTTCCCAATGCACCCTGAACCCCGATCGTTCGTCCCGTCTTGAGGAAATTATTTATTTATAGTTCATTTGCGAGTTGGCATTCAAAGTTGTAATGTGCAACGAGCTGAGCCCGAGTACGTGGGGCAGGAGCGGATGTGGCGTCCAGTCAGTACCCGGGCTAGACCTGGGGGAATTTATGTCTGGCTAAGGACAACGACAAATTGACTTTTGGAGAGGGTCAAGTTATGGCAGACGGGCAAGACGAACAGGGCACAGTTCCCTTATCTAGGATTCCCTTATTTTAGAGGGAAGGGCAGCCTAGGTGGGGCGGAGGAATCTCTCCATTAGCACGGCCATTTAGGGGCAACCGAAAGCATTAAACAATAAGCCTTAACAAATTGGTAAATTGGCGGAGCTGCTCTTGCTCCCGGGCTGCCGGGTTCAGCGGGCATTAAACTTGCATTCCCCGACAAGAGCGATTATGCAAGTAAACCGCAGGATGCAACAAGGACCTAGCTCTGAAAGCCGTTACTTGATTTTGAAATTTCCAAAATCCCTCTTAGGCAAATTCCATTGACCACACTAAAACACACAGAGCCGCAAGAATCTGCCGGCATCGCTTGAAAATGTCTAAGGCAAGGAAGGCCAGGCACTTGATGTGATCATCCAAGGATAACATTTGTTTCCTATTCATTCTATTCCCTCTCTCACACATCGACAAGTGCCAGCTTGTTGTCACATTGCAAGATCCTTCAGAGTTTATTCAGCACACACAGAGTCGACAGGAGCTATTAGATTTCCTAATGTCTTTTGTCCCAGCTTATTTGTTTTCTAGTTTTCTCCTGTCAAATGTTTCTGCATCCACAGCTGCAGCCCTTCATTATCCGCACGCACAGATGAGAGCTGAGCTGCCCTGCCCTGGTCCTGACAGCCTCAGGAGTGAACTGGCCATATATTAGTATATTGGAATTTGCTTTCCAGCCGCACGAAGTCAAGCATCTATCAGAAACTTTGAAGCCCGCACAATTAATCAAGTGTATATATTTCCTCTTTCGTACAAGTCAATGAACCCGGCCAGCTATCGGGCAACCTGGATGGGGGACAGCTTTGAAGAGCACAACTCTGTATAGATCACTGGCTCCAGTTGGCTCTGACTCAAAGGGAGCTCACTATTCGAGATACACTGCTATGACTATTCTCTGTCTTCTTTTTAGTGCTTCGGCTCGGCGTAATACAACAACAAATACGATAATCTATTAGCTACTCTATTAGAAGAAGACAGTTTTTCCTCTCGGCAGGTCAATGAACTGCGTCCATCCGAAATCAGTATTTCTGCCTGCTCAAAGCACTTAAGCTCAGCAGCAAATCATTAAAGATCCCAGTATTTTCAATTTTGTCGCAACTGCGAGCGGCAACGCTGGAGGTTCGGGAACAGCAAACCAAAAAACAAAAAGCCGGTACTTCTTGAGCTGCAAAGCAGTTTCGATTTGCGCTCCCTATATCCCCCATATCCGCTCGCTGGCTGGCGCTGTCGCTTCAGCTATGCAAAAATTGTGACCAACAATCTCCTTCCGGATACTATCCCCAGAATGATGGACTTCTCGTTGGAGTGGGGACCTGGATCGTGGTAAAGGTCCTTTGAAACTCGAAGGAAAGGCTTACCTCCTCCATCGTGTTACATGATTACTACGAAACCCAGATTTCAACTGAGGACCCCGCCCACCTCGCCAGCTTAAAACTCCGGCAAGGCCAGTTAATTAACCGCTGTAGTAGAGCGCATCAACAAGTCGAGGCCGAGTGTCTTTCGCTATGCAATCTTGATGCGAGGATCTCTCTCTGCCCCCTCGGAATCAGAGTCCGTGCACCGCCCCTTTTTAACCCAAATACGACGACCCTCCTCCCGTTCAGCCGATTTTTCGCTGGTTGATAAGCAAAGTCGCGTGCTTTTATTATAGGACCAGGCTGCAGCCATGGGGTAGAGGGGACCGTGAACACTTCCCGACTAACGACGAATGGAGGAATGAACTAGGGACCTGCAGGTGTTCCTTGGATTCAAGGACGGCCTTGTGTCCGTTTTAAGCAAGGATGATGAACTATGTTTGAGTATCGATTCCATTGTGTGAAAATAAAACATTGAAAGGCTATACTTGACTGAAGCTGCTGTCTACACTGAGTCTCCATATATCAAGCTCTTCAACTTTTTGCCATTCGGATGACGTTTATTGATCTGGACCCACTGTCACTATTGGAGTCAACGATTCGCCAACGTCCGCCTGATTAATGAGTCGTGATCACCGATCTGAGAGAAGCGGCTGGAAGCCTTCCACGTGACTGAATTTTAATCATTTTTTATTACTTGAGTGCGGAGGAGACATCGGACCAGGAGAACGGCGGGGCCGTAGTCGGATCCACTTGGCCTTTACCTTTTGTTGGAAGTTGCATTTTTTGAAAGTCGTGCAATTTATTGCCAGAAATTATTTATTGTAAGAAAATTGATTTTGAAAGTCGTGTGATCCCTCAGAAGGAGTACTCGGTGTGTAGGGTTTCGCGTAATAGGATACCGATTCTAACACCTTGCCCCGAGTCGTTCCGTCGCCGCCGAGCAACAGAGCTGGGCTCGATTTACGATCTGCTTCCTTGATTTTCTGCCACACCCACCCAGCGGAGTGCTTCTGCAATGTACTGATTTCCAGGAGGGACAAGCGGGGGAGCTCTTCCCCCGATGCGGCTCTCTAAAAGCTCATTGCCAACTTTGGAGGTGCTGGCAAGCTGGCGTTGAGTAATTGACTTTACTTTGATCTCCTATAAATAGCAGTTGTAATCTTTGAAGGTACGACTGAGTCAGTTTAATTAAAAACTGCGCCTATGAAAATAAACAGATTTGATTTACAAGTAACTCCATTCTCTTCCCTCTCCAGGTTTCATACAAATTAGAGAGAAAGTCTGTACGGTGCTTCCCTCAGATGTTTTGTCTTGTTTGTTTCTTTTGCCCAGCTTGACTCGGGGGGCCATTACACAAAGTTCAATTCGATTTTAAGGACACGCTCGTCGCCTCGTCGCCTGTCGATATCGCCCATGCGCCTCATTAAGCAAATTAAATTGTCTTTTGGGTCAGTGGCATGCCGATTGCTGAGAGTCGATAGCAGTGAATGTGCCACCAGGACACCCTTAAGGGTGGAGCAGCAATCAATCTCAGCCGCAAAGATTTCCTCGTGACAAGCATAGTATTTGGGGAGCTTTCTGGTTGTTACACCTGACACATTGATACTCCTCCTCCCCTCCTTCACATATTAGGGTATTAATTTTCCCTGTGATAAACAAAGTGAGTTCCAATTATGCAATTATAGATTCCTTAGTTCAGAGATTTGGAATCAGGAATTCCAAGCCAATCGTGGATTCATGCTCTTATCATCGAGAATTCACTGAGGCTTCGGAGACAGTTCAAACCCAACACAACCTGGCTATTGCACCAAGCGATGCAGCTTACAGCCTATTAATGCAATCAATTTGAAGCGCCGCCGAAAGGCTCCAGGACAGCAGGAGCCAGAACGGATGACAGGTGGCGCCTGTAGCTCACATATTATCCGACTTTTCTCGCTCACCGTGCGGGCGTGCGCCACCCTTTTCTCGCGCCCTCGCCATCAACTCGATTGTCTTTTTGCGCGTAGCGCTGAGGCAATGTGGCGGCGGTTTCCTGCACCACCTGGCGGTTTCGAGCTGCTCAGCCTTACCGCTCTTAAGACAGCGCGCCCCGCATCGATTACGCGGGTGACTGCTGCCATCCCGGCATCTTGCCACCTTGGCACTTGCTGTTCTTTCCATGTAACATCTCTGTAATTTGTCATTTAACACGTCAACCTGTCTTGTGCCCCTCTTATGCCGAACCCTCCAGACCGCTCTCCTCTTAAACGCGTTGGCAATCTTCTTCTCGCAATGGGTCATTGAGTTAGACCGATGGAAGGACTGAGTACGCTGAGCCAATATTTTCCATTAATCTTCCAAAAGTAATTATTATCTCCGAGAAAAGCTAACGTGAAATTGGGTGAGCAGTTCGTTATTAAGTCGATTAATTTAAATAGGGAAATAACGAAATTAAAATGTATTCGGTCTTAAGATCACTACGATCCCTAAAGTTTGCTGAACACACATTACGTTTTGGACACGCCGGAATCATTGGGACCTGTCTGGTGAGTCGCTGGTTGAACAACAATACTCACCACGCCAACCTTGACTGTGCCACGCAAGCGCCACCATCTCACGAAAGGCTCCAAACTCCGACCAAGACCCATTCACGACATTGGCATCCTGAAGATCGCACGCGCCGTTGAGTGTGAACAGCAGGGACTCCCCTTATTCCGTCTTGGCCTGCAATGTCAAAAACATGCCAAAAAGATGGTGGGGAGAAACTGGAAGGATTCTGAAATCCACATGCCCGACAATCGCATGAGCCCCATAAATTGCCCCTATCTTCAGGCATTGTATCTTTCTCGCATTGCTTTTGTATCTCGGCAGCAAAATATGCTGCTATTGAATTGAATTTAACTTTCGCTCCAGTTCGCCACAGCTCTGCAGGCGGATGGGGCGAATGTCTTTCTACTTGAGCAGACAATGACGGAGGCAGCGTAGAACGAGCCCTTCTTGCGAATCCCCCAAATCGGATCCACGCCTCTTTCAGTTCTCAGCTAATTACATACTTCCGTCAAAGTGTGGAATTCTTACCGAAAAAATTAAAGTGAAAATGAAAGGAAGGGGAACAAGAAGATTACGACACCACAACTTATAAACAAAGAAGATACAATAAATTATTTGGCTGGCAGAAATCGACGCTGTGAACCATTTTTAAAGAGCCTCTTACTGCCAGAACCATAAGAAGAGTTTTTATTCACAGGTCATGTGGGGAATGTATTGCAAAATTATGTTCCGATTTGGAAATTTGTCGGTAAATCGATAGGTTTAGACAGGAAAGTTAGGAACGCCAAAGTTGTTCCAGGCGTTCCAAATCGCTTCCCTTATTCTGGCACATTTTTGACTTTTCAACGAATACATACACTTTACCCCAAGAACAGTAGGTAAGAATATTCGAGAATGGTAAGCAGCAGGTGTAACTACGTCGTTGTTAATCAAAAACACTTCTACTGTATACATTTTATAAAAATCTAAAAGTAAACTATAATCTGCCATAGGAGGATGAAAACAAAAGCATTAAAATATACAAGGCCTGCCTCACGGATAAGAAATAATACAAAATATTGTTGCTCGGCAGCTGTTTTTGTGCAAGTTATAAACTAAAGTTAATAAAAATGTGTATTTAATCGCCTTTGGCGTTTATGAAGGTCGCATTGTTGAATGAGAAAGCCTGTGGCCTTTATATATGTTGAGATTTTAAAGTCATAAACTGGAGCTCTAAGGCGAGACTTAACATCTGCGCGAAACATTCAACTTACTGAGAATTTAAGTGAATAATTGAAATTTATTGCAATTGGAGCCGGGATCTCTTATAAAATGGATCCAATGGAATTTTATCAGTGATTTTAGGAAGTGGCGGGTCAGGAAGGAAATTTTCAGATTTCGGAGCTACGACTCTAAGATAATGTGAATTTATTAATGCTTGCATTAAAAGGGGGTTGGGTTTCTCCCCAATGTACACCTGGTGTCTGCAGCTGATACAAAGAAATAAGCCAATAAACCATTGTCAAAGAGTTATCAAAGCTTTATATGGCAAAAGGTCTCTATCTCGGCTGTGCGCTTGAATCTTCTTCTGGCAGAGCTTTTAATCTCCGCGGACGGCTTAAGCACGTAAAGACTGCTGGATGGGCGGCGATGTGATAGGAAAATGTGTTCGCATCAAGTGCAGATTTTTGTGTGTGGACCTAAACTAATCAGGAGTTTTGGAGCTCAGCCCACAGGCGGTGAATGCGGTTCCGGAACCTTACTTTCCGCCCGGCCAATTATCATGCGCCCAAATTAGCAGACCCCCCACCGGGTATCAAAGCAAAGTTTTCTTATGCGAAAAAACATCGAAACTTAACAGAAGCAAATTACGCACACGAATTGCCCCTGAACAATAAAAAAACCAAAAAGAATAGCGAATAAATTATGAACAAGGGGAGCACGAGTTCGGGGTGGTTTAACATCTACTTGCGTCTAATTTGTTGGAAAATTAGTTTTTGTATGTTTTGTCGTGTAATTTTTCATGCAAAGCCGAACTCCAGCCCTGATGGAGATCTGCACTTGATTTTGATTGAAATACGCCGAGAACGGAGCGGCGAAGGAATACTTAATGAGGGTAAGTCGGTACTTTGGCCACCCCTTTCCCCTGCCGGCCGTTTTGATATAAAATGCTCGGAGACTGGTTATCAATTGTAACTTTGTTTACTGTTGCTTCACAGGACCGTTAGAAAATCGATAACCGCAATGTTTTCGCCTTACGCTTATTATCACAATTTTTTTTAGAAAAAATACTTAAATTCTGTAGTTGGGGTTAGGATGACCTTCTGATGACTTCTAGAGTAACAGGGGATGCCCGCGCAACGCAAGTTTGCTTTATTTTGTTAATACCCACACACCTACCAAAGATTTTTTAAATCAGACAATTCAGTAGATAGATCGACAACCGAAAGTTTTAGTTAGTTTTGGAAAACTGTTTCCTATTGCTAATGATTAATCTTTTTTCAAATCTAGTTGCTAATTCGAAGTTGGTTCATGAAAACATTTTTTGTTGTGGGCATTATGGCTGATTTGGAGTTCATCTTCTTTGTGGCAAGCCATTTAGACGTCGCTCGTAGATTCGCTTTTGTCTGTCGTCTGCTCTGCGCTGTCTGCCCTTAAGTAGACATTCGCACGTTTTCTTTTTCATTTCATTTAAGTGCCTCTGCCATTGCCGCGTTTTTCATCCTCGATTTCAGTTCCCAGTTGATGGAGATGACTGCGAGTGCGCAGGCGACTTGTCTTGAGATTCTCGCGGAGACGAGGTAGTGTTCTTGATTAAGAAGGCGTCCCTGATGGAAGCGGCGCGGCTTGGCATGCTGCCATTCGAATACCCTTTAAGTTGTGAAGTAAGAGTGTTCCAATATTAAAAGGTCATAGCGGTTAGCGTTTGTAGAACTTTACATACATTAATAATTACATTACATTGTACGCAGACCTCTGCAATCAACATATTCATTTTACAATTAATGTTCTGAGTAACTCGACTTTACCGTTCAAAATTAAACCCATCTTTATACAAAGATTCCAGAAACATTCTTGGTTGCTATCAGGGTCCGATTCCAATTAGCCATGGCCCTCTGTATGATGTACGCTGAGACCTCGGGAACTATAAGAGATAGAATAGAGCTTTCATATTCTAGAGATGTTGATTCGCCCACTAACCGCAAAAAACTGGGGCGTCAAGAACCATATTTAGATTTACGTTTCACCTTTTATAATATTTATCAGTAAAATTATTCCGATTACAAAAAAACACAATTGGGCGATTGCCCTGACAATAAGTGGCGCAAGTAAAATTGAAAACAGCATACACTTTTTCTAGAAATGATTGTTTTGAATGCAAATGGAATGGGGGGTTTTTTCTTGAATTTTTTTAAGGGTTTAAGATAAAACACTGAAATTTTTTTCTGAATACGAACATATATTTATTCAGTGATTACAATTTTAATACCCGTTACTCGTAGAGTAATAGGGTATACTAGATTCATTGAAAAGTATATAACAGATAGAAGGAAGCGTTTCCGACCCTACAAAGTATATATATTCCTGATTAGGATCAATAGCGAAGTCGATTAAGCCATATCCGTCTTTCCGTCGGTCCGTATGTGCGTATGAACGCTGAGATCTCAGGAACTATAAGAGATACAGGGTCAAGATAACGCAAGCTGATTCTTGAGGTCCCAAAGCAGCGCAGCCACACCCACACTTACGCCCACCAAGATCGAAAGAAGGTTTTCACTTTTTGTAGAAACTTAACTATGAATGATAGAAAGTTAGTATTCAGCATGTGGTTTTTTATGATCCCCCCAAAACAAATTGTTTTTTCCCATCTAGCCACGCCCACTCTAAAGCCCACAAAAACCCGGAAAACCAAAAATCCGAAAATCTCGGGAACTTTTAGAGTTAGAAAATTAGGCTTAAAAGTACGTATTTTAGAGAGGCCACGGCAGCTCTACGCGAGTTTTCATTCAGCCACGCCTACTGCAACGCCCACAAAACGCGGAAAACTGTGTCGTCCATAATATTATCGTATATGCTTTCGTTTGAACCGGAACCCGTGGTCTGATGTACAACAATTCAATTACTTTCGTAAGTTCCGAAAACGTGGTTCTGGAAAAACGCGTTGACAGTGCTATATGTAACAGCCTGTAACTTTCGTAATTTTTCAGATTTTGATCTATATATCTACACGATAAGGCAAAAAAATTGATTTTTTTAAGCTTGTTTCTAAAGGTACACATTATTAGAGGTTGATTCCATACTTAGTTGAAATACCTGAGTTGGCAAGGTTGATAAAGTAGTTAAATTTGCTCTATCTAAAAAGAAGAAGAAGGAGAAAAGAAGAAGAAGAAATGGCTGGGTGGACTTGTTTGCTGAATGGAGTCGAAATACCAATGCAATCTGTAAAATACAGAGGAACAAAAGTATCCCCCATTCAAAAATGAAATTTAAAGAAATTGTTGAATATTTGAAATAAACCGTAAAGTACCGCAGCAAGTTCAGGATAGCACAGACGCAAACTGTGAGTTTGTTCATTAGTATCCCCACACGAGTGCGCCGCCTAACTCAGGTTGGGGCCCGAACGGCAGAACCTTCATTGCCCAAGCTACCCCTCGGCCGTGCAGTGTTCATGTTTAGTCCATTGCTCTTTTTCCCGTTTTTCGGGCACGGACCGCCTGCTGCGAACAGTTGGAGCTTTTCCGATGCTGCCAGTGCTCGAGTGTGCGTAGCCCCCATTAGCCAAAGGATTTATATTACAAGCGCACACATAAAAAGCACCGCAGGATATTGGGTTTTATTTGAATTTAATTGTAGTTTCAATCCGAAAGGACGAGGGTAGCCATAGCCCACAAAGTTCCCACTCTGCTTTTAATGATGCTGCGTTCACGTCTCTCGGCGTGTGCTAATTTAAATGAATGGGAGTGCATTTTTAATAATTGCAGAGCTCACAAGTCGGTTACTTGAATTGGTATTGTGGACCATACTCCCAAAACTCAGGAGTGCGGAAAACTCGGTCAAGCACAAAACCCCAAGGAGGAAAACTCAACCGTGGGGAGTCTCTGCACGAAACATCAATAAAGAGCGAGATCAAAGCATTATAATGTACACCGAGCGGTCGTTGTTGGTTGAAGTTGTAGGAAATATTTGAAAAATGCGAACATTTTGCCAAAAGTATTTAAGAACGAGAGCAAGAGCTGTAGAAATAATCACTCTGCGGATATAGTCAGCTTTAAAACAAGAACTATCTAAACCTAGCGATCAAATAAGAATTACAAAGGTGCTACAAGCTATCCACACAGACAGAAGTATTAGGAACAACATAGAACTTGAGTTAAGCTCTCATCGGATGTTTGGCAAAATGGGGTGTCCTCGCTCTTGATCCTGCGACTTACTTACAAAACGTTCCCACATATTAGGGACATTAAGGACAATTTGATTAAGAGTAAGCAAGTTTGCGAGCAATTCATTCAACGGAGGGAGAAAAACAAAGTACAGTGCAGGAATGTTTGGCACAAAGTTGAGCGACAAAAGTTGAAAATATTCGTTTCCGCTGGGATATATACAATATTCATAAACACACGAATTTATTCAGATATAGCAACAAAAACAAATGGCAAACAAACAACTAAGATAAAGTTCAAAAGGAAACGTGGCCCAGGGAAAGACAAGAGAGGGCATTATCGCAAGATGAAAAGCGAAACAAAATAAAAACAAAGTTATGTGGGCAAAATAAAAACTTGTTCTGCGGCTTTGGCTTTTCCTTTTTTCGTAGTTAATAAAACAGCCTTGGGTGCCCAGGCAGCTGACTAAAGGCCGAATTTAAAGTCTGGTATTTGTGTATCCCGACATCATATTGGCCGCTCGAAAATCCCTTTCATTTTGATTCCCGGAGGACTCTATATATTTCCATATCTGCGTTATGTTTGGGCCATATCTCTACACTGATTAACAAAAATCAAGGCTCCAAAATGGATATTAAAGCAAACTGTTCTGCACGGCCCAAATTGGTATTACAAGAGCATTTTGTGCTGTCTGGCTCTGACTGGCTGGGAAGGGGGAGGCGCATGGGAGAATTGTGCCACGGCTGTTGTTGTTATTGCTGCTGCTGCGTCGTTGTTTTCCTCACATTTCGTTCTGTTTCAGTCGCTGGGGCGTGTTCCACTCATTTCCTGTTGCGCCTTAAGTTATGCAAGGCATATGCCAAAGTGAGCAAGAACACGGAGGGGATGCAGGATGCGAATGCGGATCCGGATGCGGATGTGGGTGGAGATGTGGATGTGGATGGGGTGGATGGCTAAATGGACGATAGGGGGCGGTAAAATAAGCTTGATGAGAAGGGTGATGAAAAGGGAAAATATTGTGGAATGCTGCTGAGAGAAGTGTTCGACTGCATAAAATCAGATCTGAAAACATTTTTTAACTTTGAAATCCCTTTTTGGTATATCTTTTTAATATAACGAATGAGACCAAGCAATTATAGTTATTTTGTAAGTCTTATTTCCTTCTAACTCGACAAGTTGTCTTGTTAGTTAATTAGATACCCAATACTGTAATGGGTAACAGCAATTTAATACCTGAACTTGACACCGCTCTTCATATAGCCTATATTTCTTCTTAATTACTAAAAAAAATAATAGAATTTTTTGGGTAAATCGATTGGAAATAACAAGTAAAAACTTTGCTGAAGGTCAAGTCAGATCTGTTTCGTGCCCTGTGGATGTTATAGCGGACATGACAGGATAATTAAACAATAATAAGAATAGAATAGCTCAATCCCAGTATTCTCTCGTCCGTGATCTCAGCGTCCATATGAACACGCGGATGGCCACGGTTAAATCGAAACGGCTCTTGATCCCGATCAAGAAAACCCGTCTTTTACGTGTTGCATACTTTTCAGCTAATACGTTAATACCTTTTGTTCCAAGACCAAAGCTTTGCAAAGTTTAAAAACAAAAAAGTAAACTTTTTGCCTATTAGAGCTTCACAAATTCGATTAATGGATTTACTTAAAAATTGATAAAATAAAGATTTTGGTATGAAGCCAGTGTTAGTTGAATTAAACTGTCGATGGAAGGAAGGAGTGAACAACACAATTTTTAAAAGTACAAGCCATTTTATTCTTTATATTTAACCAGCTAGGCTCCCTCGGAGAGCATCCCGTTGTTAAGGCTGCTGTTTAACCCTCCGTTGAAATGTGTGAGACAGAAGAAAAGCCAACTCCGCGGTGACCCCAAACTCGATCTGGTTGATTCAATCGTGGTCTATCCCTAGCTGCATGAGGTGCTGCATCAAGTGGACGTTACTTATAGTAACTTAGTAAATTAGTTCGAATAAGATGGCAGCTGAGTGCAGAAACCTACTTACAACAGATCCATATTATGGAAAACGCGGCGCGCCATTCCTCGACCGCGTTCGTCGGACTTCATGTCATCACTGCCTAGTTCCCGGCAGTGGTGGCAGTTACCCGTGTAGGGGGGCTCATCCGTTTGCCGGGGAGCAGCCAAACCCCGTCTGATCCTGTGTTTCTGTGCAATCGATTGGGTTTTGGCGTGGTCCTCTGACCGCTCCTCCTCTTCTGAGAAAGACATGTTCTCGTCGCGACTAAAACGTGGCATAAAAATGTCAACTGCCCGACGAAATCCATGCGGCGTGGAGCGAAGATATATCCTGGCCGGTGGCACATTTGCGTCCAAAGCCGCTTGGGCCGCTCGCCTTTCCGCCTCGTATGTGCTTCGGTGACCTCTCTTTAAGCGAGAGTTCATATCTGCGATTGCCGCGCTGCCCAGAGCAGACACCAGCCTATCCGCCTTGATGCCAATCTCGTCAGTCAAACTAGGGAAACGATCCCGCTGACAGGATCGACTAAAGTAGGGGCCGTTCGGCCCGAAAGGGTGGTTCATGGAAATAAATGAAAAAAGTTGCATTCAAAATTACACACAGATACTAAACTTCCAAATTTGTTACAGCCTCAGGTCGAATTACATTTTTCGATTTACACTTCTTTCAGATGCCTTCTTTACTTAGTAAATTAGAAATGTAAATCGATGGTTCCTATTCTAATAGAATGGGAATAAGGTAAATGTATTCTTGACCAGGATTAAACGACCTGATAGCCTAGTCAAGTAAGCCAAGTTAGTCCCTCCTCCTATCCCCATGAACGCTGAGATCTTGGGAAGCTTAGCAGAAAGATTGATGGGATTAAGCATACAGATTCTGGAGATGCCTCCGCAGTTCAAGTTTGTTTTCAGAATGAAAGGATTACGTTTTTTAAGTTGTTAGCGTTATTTTTAACAACTTTTTCGATGCCTTGACTTTATACGAACATGAACTTCGTTTTTATAAGTTTGTTTTCAGCCTACGAACCGAATATAAATTATAATAGCGTCATATTCTGGAGATTAGTCTAATGTAAATAATCTATTACTTTTATTTTTATCGTCTATCTATATTCGTTAAATTATGATGATTTGTCCAGAGAGCTTTAAATTTACATAAAACCTAAAAATGTCAAAATAATTGACGATGACTAATCTATAGTTAAGATTAAGAATCCAATATTATTATATCTCGTCTTAATTTGATGAATTTTTTAAAGAAACGTTTTAACACAAAATAGATTACGTTGTCTCCCGAATAAGGCCTTTTCGGTAATTATAAAATGCAAATTAATTTTAATGGTTTTTGACCGAATTTTGATATTAAAAGTCATTAATACACGCCATAAAAATAAATCAGGGGCAGAAAAATACTTGACACACCATTCCGATCCCGTTGATTACCATACGGAAAAATCGCAATAAAAGTAATTATTTAGATTACATTTCTAACGGACGTCGTGCCAGGCTGATGGCAGAAAGTTGAATTTTGTGAGGGGGTTGCGGTGGCGAGATGAGGGATCGGGAACGACAAACGCCAGAGAGCCAGTCGGGAACAGACAGACACATATATAAATAATAAACACGGCGGGAAAATGGTACATAAAGAAGAAATGTTTCCGAGGCGGAAAAGGGGCGGACACGCTCACATCAACATTAAAAATGTATTTTAATGTGTCGCCTGTTTTGCCCATTTGGCTGCTTGTTGTCGCTTTTAATGTCTTTCATTTGGCAGGCAAATATTCCTGCGATGGCGTATATGGGTGCGCATGACCCATGACCCGCACCACCGACCACCCACCAAACTCTACCAACCACCCACTACCCACCTGTCAAGCAGAAACAAAAGACCATTAGGCAAAAAATATACGTTGCGTTTGTAAATCATAAAATGCTGTCAAATTCCCAAGCCCGCCCCTTTGTGTGTTTGCCATGTTTGTCTTTGACTTTCAGCTAATTACTTGTGATTTAATTTGAAATTGTAATTAGCTGGCAAAATGTAATTTTTGTGACGGCTCTGACAGGCGGAGAAGCTTTCGGGACTTGTACCATGTGTTGCTGGATTAACGCCTTTAAGTCCTAACAGTGCGGAGAAGATCTAGAAAAAGTTTCAAAAATATCAGTATCAAAAACTCATTGATTTCTCCCAAAAATCGCTCAGAATGTAATCAGCGGACGGACATGCTGTATCGTTTTTACTTAAAAGGAACGTCTTTCGTCTACCTGTTAGATACTATTCAGCCAAGGCTATGTTCTCTAGGGATAGGGAAATAGAGGAAAGGAATAATTAAAAGGAATTTTAAAATGATAGTGCCCATTTCCCTGGTCTTAATAAAAGTTGAAGTAACATTTTTGTAGGGTAGTACAAATTGATAATGTTTATTTCGGATATGTATATAAAAGTAAATTAAAGAAACAAAGGTGTTGGTATTAAACTTCACGACTTCCGCACTCTATGGATGACACTTGCTCTCTTCAATATTCGCAATCGACTGACTTCAACTTAAATTAGTAAGGCGCAATTTCTATTAGGAAGAGGGTGATGGGTATAGACATACTTTGATGAAAGGAGACAGTTCTATATGGCGTTTTGGCTGATGGAAAAAAGCTACGAGGTTGTGGAACTCCGAACAGTGTGTCCCCATATGAAATTAAAAGGCTGCTTAATACCTTAATATACCCATATCCCACATTTTGTTCTATAAGAACAGAATCTGCTTAGAAAAACCTTGACTTCATTTCCGAAATAGCTAGCGGAATACGGATTACATTTGCTTGGACTCCAGTTTAATGACCTAAAGGGTACATTAGTTTTGACAAAGCTCGGTTAATCAAAATTGACTCCGCGATTGGAATTTTGATTGAAATTCCATACAGTTGATAAATTTCCTAAATATAAGGACCTAAAGTAAGCTTAAATGTTATTCAATTTGCTTGCTTATTTTTTAATTGCCTAACCTTTTTTTTTACACCAAAAAATATTTAGTTCATGTTGAAGAATAGATCGGCCATTTATCATAATTGTATTATTGTCAAACCGCACCTAGTTAAATGTCCATCATTGTATTGTTGTTCTAATCGTAGCTAGTTAAATGCACATCATTGTTTTGTTTTTCGTCTCAAATCTTGAAGCTCACACGCATAGACGAAATTGCAGTAAATTTGCATTGGTATTGCAGTATCACGCGTTTTTCTGCATTATCTTTTCTGCACGTTTTTTCGGCAGTTATTATACATACATACATGTATGTATATGTAGATTTTGACTCGATCGCAACCGCTTGTAACTTGCCCCGCTTAATATTTTGTAAGCCAGCTTATAATTAAAAAATAAACTCCAATCCTAGAAAAAAGAAATACAGTCCACTTAATTCGCCAACAGTTCTAATAAGCTGACTACAAAAACAAAGAAACTAATGCCGAATTCGAAGAATTTTGCTTGTGGTATTCATTTGGTATGATAGATATACACTCGTCGCAAGAGTAAAGGAAAACAGGCAACATCGCAACATGGACAAAGAGACCTGTCAACTGCAGACAAAACTCAATCGAAATAAATTTGACTTCCACAATGTGAATTCCCTGTCGAGGACTTGGCGTCCCTCGCCCGAGGTAACAAAAGCGCAGCCCCACTTGGCCACCTGCTCGCCAACCCAAAGCACTCAGCCTCCATTCGATGCTGAAAGGTAGACGTACGTCCGAGCAGTCCAGCGGACGCGCTCCTATCTAAAGCTGTTAATAAAGCGCACATTAAAATATATACAGTGCCGAACTAAATTTTTGGCACAGAAGGCTTCATGAACTTTATGGCACGATTTCTCCCCTTAAAATTGAGATATTTAAATAAACCAAAATTTATACATATAATGTTATAAAAACATAACACGACAAAGTTTATTTCAACTTTTTACCTTCAATGGTTGATTTTTAAAAATTAAATAACATAAATAAGAGGTGAATTTGCCTGAACAAAATTTTTGGCACACTTATTGAAAAACTTAAAAATAAATGAAAATAACTAAAATTAATACTTTGTGGGTAAGCCATTTTGTTTTATAAAGGCTTCCAACCGTCTTGGCATCGAAGAAACGAAATTTTGGGTTGTTTCTGCCCCAATATTCTGCCCCTTTTTCTATTATAGCCACCTTCAGCCCGGAATTTGTTTTTATCGCGCGTTTTTTAACGCACCTGTCCAGCTCCTTCGCACAAATCTTCAATGGGATTGAGGAGGATGCGGCAGAGTATGTTGGACGTTATGTGCGACCCACATACGCACATCATAAGCCGTTTAAGGGAGCTTCTTCTTTGGAAAGCGCAAAACACACCGGACGACCCAAGGCTTTGACCGCGCGGGAACAGGCCCACATTATGAAAATGGTGAAGGTGGACCCAAAAATTTCTTCAACTCAGGTCGCAGCAGAAGTACAAAAAAAGTTTGCAAAAGAAATTCATCCAATAACGGTGCGAAGGACCCTTCATCAGGCAAATTATAATAGCTGAGTGGTTAGAAGAAAGGCAGTTATATCAAAAGTGAATCAGAAGAAGGGATCAGACTATGCGAAAGAATATTTGAAGAAGCCAATTGATTTTTGGAACAACGTAATAGTTTCGGATGAAAGCAAATTTAAAATTTTTCAATCTGATGGCGGGCAACGCGTTTGGAGAAAACCGAATACTGAGCTGCAGAAAAATAACCTTCTATCGACGGTGAAACATGGTGGTGGAGGCGTTGTTTTGTGGGGCTGCATGTCCGCTTCAGGGGTCAACGAACTGGAGTTTATAGAAGGCATCATGGACAAAAAATATTATTTAGATATTTTAAAAAGAAATTTAAAAAAAAGTGCCGAAAAGTTGAACTTGCCACTATCATTCTCATTTCAGCATGATAATGACCCAAAGCATACGGCTTATGATGTGCGTATGTGGGTCGCACATAACGTCCAACATACTCTGCCGCATCCTCCTCAATCCCATTGAAGATTTGTGCGAAGGAGCTGGACAGGTGCGTTAAAAAACGCGCGATAAAAACAAATTCCGGGCTGAAGGTGGCTATAATAGAAAAAGGGGCAGAATATTGGGGCAGAAACAACCCAAAATTTCGTTTCTTCGATGCCAAGACGGTTGGAAGCCTTTATAAAACAAAATGGCTTACCCACAAAGTATTAATTTTAGTTATTTTCATTTATTTTTAAGTTTTTCAATAAGTGTGCCAAAAATTTTGTTCAGGCAAATTCACCTCTTATTTATGTTATTTAATTTTTAAAAATCAACCATTGAAGGTAAAAAGTTGAAATAAACTTTGTCGTGTTATGTTTTTATAACATTATATGTATAAATTTTGGTTTATTTAAATATCTCAATTTTAAGGGGAGAAATCGTGCCATAAAGTTCATGAAGCCTTCTGTGCCAAAAATTTAGTTCGGCACTGTACGTAATACGTATCTAAGTATCTCTAAGGTACAGCCCCTCGCTCCTCGAACAGTCCCTTATGCGCTGCTCGGGATGGGACATTCAAATCAAAAAGCGTGAGAATCAAGGAACGGACAAGTGGAGTGGAAAGCTTCACTGCGTAGATATTGAAGGAACGCTGTAGTAAGACGGTGCAGAGGAGGAGACGAGAATGCCCGAACCAAAAACTGTTGGGGGCACTGAATCACTGCCACGATTGTCCTGCAAACAAGTCCCGTCTCCTGCTGTTGAGTTTCATTTTTTTTTACCTCACGTTTCATTTATTTCGCCAGAGCTTTCCTTTCGTTCTTTTTGTAAATTAAGAATTTTCCTTCAGATTTTTACAGCTTTTCAATGACTGACTCCGCTCATCCTCCACTGGCCGCTCTTTCTGGAGTTTCTCAGCTGCCTGCTGGCGTTATAAAAGCCCAACGCTTCATTGCACAAACATAGTGGAGGACCGGAAGGCAGTCAGGCAGGCACCGCCTATTCTAAAGGGCTAAAGGGACAGGGAACGGGATCGGAAGAGGGGCGGCAACTGGAGCCGGAGTGGCATCGGAAAGCGTTCTCCACTTAACAGTGCACACAACTTGGCTTGCGGTGAATACACGGCTCAAGAGCTGAGGCTTTTGAGGACGAGGGGCGTTATCATTTGTGCATACGTTGGCATAAAATACTTACGGGTATCTTCATAGGGAGTCTGTGGCAGAAATAAAAATCCAAAAATAAATTAATTAATACCGTACAAACAATACGCAAGAACATGTAATTAAGCTAAAAAAACAGAAGAGTTTTGTGGAAAGTCTTGAGTCTTCCTCTCCTTCCACTTAAATAGGAAATCCCTAATTCTTATAAAAAAGCTAGTGGCAAATAATTTTGATATACTTTTTGTCTATAACCAAACTGTCAGAATAACCTGTAAAAAATGTAAGGCTAAACAAAAGTAACCATGATACGAAATGGAGAATCGAATTGCAAAGAAAGCACGAGAGAAAATGAACCTTTTCCGCGCTCTCCCTCATTATACACGTTACTCGTAGAGTAAAAGGGTATATTTGATTCGTGATGTAACAGGTAAAGCGAAACGTTTCCGACCCTATATATTTTTAATTAGTACCAATAGCGAAGTCTTTTAAGCCATGTCCGTCTGTCCGTATGAACGCTGTGATCTCAGGAACTATAAGACATAGAGAGTTTTGATAAAGCAAGCAGATTCTTGAGGTTCATAAGCAGCGCAACGTTATTTCAGCATCCTGCTGACCTTCGTTTGACATTATACAACATTTTTTGTCAAAATCTATCGATTTAGCAAAGATTTTTCAAATCGGAACATTATTTCACTATTTATGAGAAAATTTAGGTTATAAATCCTCGCATGGAGAGCGGCGTCAGCATCAGTTAGTAAACATGTTTTTTTGACAGAAGGTGGCGTATTGTCCATTTCCTCTAGCAAAATGAATATTTTAAAATTGTGTAAAAGTGTAACGGGTATATTATAGTCGCGGCACTCGACTACAGCGCTTAAGAATATGGGCGCATTGCTTTTACCGGCTTCTGAAATGGAAATGCTTAACAAATTAAATGAAAAATGATTTTCCTATTTCAACAGACAGTTACAAGGAGCTTGTACAGCCAATTAAATATTCTTTAAAAAAATCTTAATTAAATAATTAAACGCAAACACTGGAATATTTTATATCAATAAGCGCTCTCAGAAATTAATCTTATTTCTCAGTTCTCTTCAATTATTTTCAGCATCCGCAAAGTATGCTAAGGAAAAATTCAATCAGACCTGCAAACGTTCACCGGATCCTGCCAGCTTCGGCGTTGGCAGGAGAGCAGTGCCTTCATGACCCATGCCTCCCCATAAATTTGGTAGAGGCGAACAGACCAGAGTTTTCCCTGTAGGCTCTTTCCTTTCATTGACCCACAAATAATAATACCCACACGTACTTTGTCGTGCGCATTACCAGACGTGCCTTTGGGCTGACTGACTCACTGGAAACTTACTGTTTTGCGATGACAGTTATAAATAATATTACATATGCGAAACAATATTAGGTTAAGTCCTAAAATTCACATTTGCCTAAAACATTTCTATGATTCTATAGCCTGCCTCGTTTCACAGCGGCATTGTGGTTGCACGCTGAAAGGATGTGGTATATAATAGGAAGGGGACTGGAGCGCTGTGAATGATGGGGAAATAAAAAATTGCAAAGGATAGCTATAACTTTTAATCGCTCGCATTACGGCGCAAAATAATCGGAGAAGAAGATTGAAAACTCATTTGAAAGCGTAAAAAACTGTTTATAATTTGTTATGAGGGACGACAAAAATGACATTGGTACCATTGAGTGCAGAAAAATGTACCTATATGTTAGGCATATAGGATAGATAGATAGTTAGGATAGTCTGCCAAGTGATAACTGATTAGTTATCGATCGGCGTTAAAATTGATTTGGTCTTTAAATGCCTTACCTAAGAACTATAAAATAAAGAGTTTGGTCTGAAAAAAGTCAAAAATATATCAAAGGCGGGTATAGACAATATTATTAGGACAGAAGAAAGGGTAACTCGACCCTATGAATCCTATAAATTCAGAATTAGGATCCATAAAATATAGAAAGAAAAGCTTATTCTTGACAAGCTCACTCTTACGCCCACAATTCGCGAGCAACAGTGACTCCACTAAGTTTCAGGGTATGTATTGGTTAGGCATTTCCTGTTTTAATCATTTTTTACATTATTATATCGAATATTTCATTAGAAATTTCTTAAAAAATAATTAGGTGACCTAAAACGCAGTTATTAATATTGCTTTTTATGATCTTTATGATAAGTGGTGGTAATATAATTCAGTTTCTGTAAGCAAAATTATATTAAAATTTGGTATAACAGTTGTGGGCATCTGGGAGTCGCGGTCTATTTCCTGTTTCGAATGATTTAGACAATTCAATGATTAATTTTCGTTATACCTCCATCGGCATACACTTGCTCCTGCCTTTTGGTTAGCTGGAGTTTTAGTCAGGTGTTCGGTCCATTGACATAAGATTTGTTCAGATAAGCAGTAAAAGTAAGCAGCGCCATTAAAAAAAAGGGCACCCAGCTGGGTGGGTGGCTCAAGAACTTCTCAGATGCGGCAGATGCGGGCTATTATCAATGTTCCCACTTCATTCAAATTAGGGCTGGAACCCTCCGCTAGCGTGACGGCTACCACAAAAGCGGCTTTTTCCTTTCACCTCAGTGTTCAAATTTTAATCGCATTTCTTGGTCATTCATTTCTTGGTGGCTGAGTCCTTTTTACTTGCCTGCCCTTTGGCTCCGACATCTGTATGTGGGAGCGGAGCTCCTTGGCAAAGAAGGTGGCGCAGCAGGAAAAGGGTTTCTCCGTTTCTGCCCTGTGCTTTGTGCCTTGGCCAGCACGTCAGTTACTCATTTGTTTTCGTCTCCTCCGTTTGCTGCGTAGCCCGCAAAATGAAAATGAAAATGAAAATGAAAATTGGTTTTCTCTCGGTTACTTACTGTCCTTACCAGAAGCGCCACCACGACCACCAGCAACAACAACGACAGCATTCATTTAAAATGTAAATAATGTGACAAATTACCTGAATTAGTGACACAGCGTTCGGCGAGTTTACGTTGGTCGTCGTTTCGAATGATTCTCTCTTCCCACCTTGTTTTTTCTCTAAACGTGTTTGTCTTTGTTTTTATTTTTCAGTGCCCAATTTAGCTGTTGACTTTGGTCAGGCAAATGCTTATGGTAATTTAATTAATGCACTGAAGCAGCTAATCAAAACGAAAGAGCTAATCGAGACAAGGGAAAATTATTACAGGCTTTTCCACAAACTTATTTTTGAAACGAAAGCCCAAGGAATCCACGGGCCGTCTATTAAATTCAATTATGGCTCAAGCAAAATATTGAATCACCGGGCCAAACGAAGGGAGGAAAAGCCATGTACTCTTGTATAAGCCCCAGTATGGAGCCCTAGCAGGCGTAAGACCTTCGCACAGCTGTCGTGTAAATATTTAATTTACGAAATTCCATAATAAAATTTTCCCTTAGTCCGACGTCCTTCTGTTCCTTTCGGTTGCTCCGTCGAGGCAGCTGGGGTTTTCATTTCATGCCAATTGTTTGGCAAGTGTCAAAATAATAACAAGCCACCCCGGCAAGCTTTGGCAAGCAACAGTCGCAGCCTCGAAGCCCCGTGAAGTGGTGCATCCAATGCCAAGTGTCAAAATATTTCGAACATTTTTATGTTAATTTTGAATTAATAAAATAAATATTAAATCAGTGGAAAAAGGAAATGGCGCCGAGGGTGTCAAGGGAAAATGACAAATGGGTAGGGGCATTCGAGCAGACGACTATATTAGAGACCAAAACCACTAATTTATCCCCCCAGGAAAAAGGGGAGATCCTGGCAGCTGTTGCCCTTACCCCCCATCCCCGCCTCATCGAATCTGGGCTCGTTACACCCACCACCGCGCTGGAGTTAGCTTTGATTGGAGTCTTGCTGCTCTAATTGCTATTTTCAAAATTTAAAGACCGCTGAGCCAATTTGGTTATTGTTCTATTTAATTTAACTCTGTCGGCTCGTTGATTTTTATGGCTGTACCGGCTTCTTACTTTTAATGGTTACAGAAATTAAATTGGCAAAAAAACCGACTCGCACGTTTTTAAAGGGGACGTAGTAAAGTTTCTGATTTGGTGCAAAGGGAAACGACCTTATTTGATATTTATTGGACACAAATGTTATCCCGCCAAGTGGAAATAGGATGTTAGTTTAGGGGTAAATTCTTGCCGATGTCTTGAATTAAGACAAGAACCCTAAATGATTGTAGAGCCGTAAACGATTTTAAGGTTTAAGGTTAAATATGAGATCTTTCCCCTTGGAAAATATAAAGAACTGCGCGAGTTGAGCTTAAGTTTAGCTTCGAGCTAAAGCTTGGTTCGTCTATGTGTGGATTACAATTTTGGGTTACAACAGAATCTGCGAATACCGCAGCCCTGTTTTTTTTTTAACGAATAAAACAGCTGACATCAATTAACAGCTGACTCGTTAAAACAAAACAAAACCCATCAGATGAATTTACCCTTTCATCATTTTTCAAAACATTCATCAACGTTTTTTTGCCCATAAGTTTAGTTAAAGGGTAGTTAAATTTTACCACAGCTTCAGATTCTGCTTCCATTATTTTTACGATTGGTAAGCACAGTAACCTGGTATCTGTGTCCAGGGCACTCGGCTATAGCGATACTCCGTGTTAACGACAATCGTCAACGTAGTACGGAAAAACATAAATGTATCTAGTCAGCTGAACGGAACTGAAGCACAGACTGATGACATCCAGGGCTTTTTCATAAAGGGTCAGTTGTGGTTTTTGTATCTGGAGCTCTCAAGTCACACGGGGCCACACGGGGCTGAAATCTCCTGAATAAGAATTCAATATCAAATTTCAGTTTTCCAACTAATTCTCTACCAGTTTGCGTGAGTGTCTAAAAACTACTCGGGTGGCTATTCTAAAAACATCATCCTTTTCTTCTGCTTATAACGAAAAAATATGTGCGGCTTTGGTTGTCTGGTCGCCCGGCTACCACGGACCTCGGGGCCCTGCGGACCCTGGTGCGGACCTTGGTGTATTGCCACTTGTCACTGGGACCCTGCAGCCTCCTGCCGCGGCGGACCAAAGGCTGCGGAGACCGTGTGGACCTGCCGATGTTGGCCGTACGGCCTGTGCACCTGCCTTCTCAGACGTAGTTTTGGGAACGTGTGGGAATATTCCCCCGACAAATGTAGTTCAGGTGTTGAGTCCTCTGTTCTATTTGTATGTGGGGGGTGGAAGTGGGGCAATTGAAATTTTCTTAGAGCCAAACAAATTCTGAACTTGCAATCAAAAAATTTCGACTTTCCATGGAGATGGGAGGCAGGGCTCGAGCAGAAAAAGTTCAATAAATCTTTTTGCACAAGAAGAGTTTGAGGAGCCATTCGGTGTAAACAATGCTCTGTTGAATTCTTCAGCTGGAGCGGAGAGTTGCATCGGTTGGAAAAGGGTGGCAACATAGTTTTTATTCTGAGGACGTGTATGAGTTTCCAGTGCCAAAAAAAGCACTAAAAGTGACGACGGAAGTGCAGGTGCTGGCTTTTGTGCAAAATTTTTCGGGCCCTTTCGATGTTTATCAAACTTGATTTTAACATACAATTGTTATAAGCTTGGTTTCCAATTTCTGAAAACCCATTATTAGAGCTCTCTGAGGGGATGACTGGAGGTGTAATCATCAATTATAATGGCCACATCCCAATGCCAATCCCTCTTACTATTTCCTCAATTCTTATAAGTATTGTTGTCTACTAATCAAACCCTGGAAACCAGCCCCCGACTCTTCTTTATCTTTTACTACATATCTAATGATTTTTTAATTTTCCAATTTCGATTGGCCTATAAATAGCAACACTGAAATTCGAGCAAAAAAGTAAACGTTGTAATTCATTAAAAATGCTGCATTCATATATACAAGAAAATTTAATAATAAAGCTTTTTAGAATTGTTTAAGTAAAAAATTTAATAAAGGATATATGAACTCAATTATATTGTGGTCGGCTTTTTAACGGGGAGACGCAGGAAGTTGGCACTGGAACTTATGTGCCGATAACCATTTAATTAATATCAATATTTCGAATGAATTTCAGTACTTTCTCCTTCTACGGTACTCTGAGCCGATTTATCGATTTCCCAGCAGGGAGCAGTTGCAAATTATTTTCCATTTCCGCCATCTTCATTTAACTAATGGTTCCCTTCTTTCTTGTGCCCTTAATCGTTACACAATTCTGAGCAAACCCAGTAAAAGAGGACACCCTCAATCTGTCAAATTCAGGCATTATTAACGCTGACCCCAAACAGAGCAATTATCTTATAAGCTATTATAAAAGTTCTGGATACTCTAGTGTTTTGGCAGTTACTTCCATTCAGTGCTAGTGTAGAGTTGTGAGGCTGGTTTGATACCGATCACCAGGCACCAGTTCCACTTCAAGCGCCACTATGGGACCTCAAACAATGCACAACAGAGCCGAACGTCGAAGTATGCCATTGATCAATTTATGGCACCATAGTCTCCTCTGATGCTGAATATAGTCGCCACCCAGCCATGCTGTAAATTCAAATGTAAGCTACTACTATCTTCCATACCCAGCAACTTACAACCCATTCTCCATAAAAACTTGAGCAAAAAGACCAATTCTTTAAACTTATTTTAGCTTTTGCATTTGGTATGTGTTAACCCTGAAAAGATGCTTAGGATCAATCGAGCTTCGTCAAGATTGGGGTCAGGTGGTGCTCAAAGGCCCGCTACAAGGTGCCTTATTCTTGACATTTTAGGCTTGGGGCTGCACACAACGCGTGTTCTCGGGAAGATCGCAAATGCCCTTAAGGACCATTAAAGTACTGCATCATACAGCTAACCAGCAGAGCAATACATG
>NW_024572328.1:0-6390 GCF_018153835.1 Drosophila eugracilis
ATTATTTTGGTTCTTAACTTATTTTTCACTGCTCACAACTTTATCTTTTGTTCTGTCTTACTCGGTTGCAAAATCGGACTGACCTGCTGATCAATCCTGATCAATTATCAAACCTCGGCTTAAGAGATTTATCACAAAGAGAGAGAGAGAGAGATTAAGAGAGTCATCCAAGAGAGTCTGAAAAAGATGATGAAATTTGTCAATTAAATTTGAAATTGAAATTTTGCAGAACTGAAGTTCTGCCGGAAATTAATGTTTACGTTAGCGGACTTGGCGCTCTGATATTTACAATATCGGCTTGGATGTTTACAGAATCCGTTTGAAGCGGATCGCTCGAAACTGATCTGGGTGGGAATCGATTGGAAGCTTTGTTTACAGAAATAGCTGACCACGGGTTAATCTCGGAGTCAGTCAGAGTTAATTGGAAAGAGCTCTTGGCTCAAAGTTGTTTATAAATTGGGCAAGGGCCCCTAAGTAATATGTCACATAACTCCCCCCATTCTAAATTGAATCATCCCGATTCATTGGAACTGATGGGTATAATGAATGTAATTAATTAGTCAACTCGACAATGAAATTTTCTTCTACGGTATTTTCATAGTCGGGGATATTATTTTCTGGTTGTATTTCAATATTAATTTGCCGTGGTTAATATTAAGAATTTTCTGTATTTAATTAAAAGCATGGTAATTAAATATATAAATGCGATTATGGTCAATATTAATGTAATTGGTATTTGAGTTTGTTTAATTAGAATAAAAGGATTTAATACGTTAATATTATCGAATGAGAGTTCCGAATCATTTGATATAATATATTCGGATATTAAGAAGTCAGTATATTTTCGTGCAGTGATGTATTCTAATATCTTATTGTCTACATTAGTGTAGTATTTATTATTAGTTTTAGTGGTACCATTAAAGATTATTAAATATGACCCATCTAAATGAGTGTCATTAACTGTATTACCTTCGTTTACAAAAATGGCTCCTTGGATTACATCTATATTTTGATTTTTTTCTCTCTTTTCTCTCTTTTCTCTCTTGGCTCAAAGTTGTTTATAAATTGGGCAAGGGCCCCTAAGTAATGTGTCATATAACTTGCATACAGTTAATGGGTAACTATGGACCAACACAATTAACTGAAGGAGGAAAGGGATTCAAGGAGTGTAACGTTGCAGTAATTGTTTCTGAGAACATGATTTTAAGACATTTCTATTCATATTTCAAAGTGTTTGTGATATCTGACTTCCAATATAGTTTAAAAACTGAATTGGATTGTTGGGAGGTCTAGGAGTATAACATATCTGTATGCCCTTTAAGTATAAAAGGAGAGCAGTCAAATTGCTCAGCATCAGTTCGTCAGGAGCACCAAAATCACCATGAGCGTAATATCTGTGGAATTTGTCGATTCAATTCAGGCCAAGACGACCACCACGATGATCTAGACGATCTAGACGATGAAGACACCACAGACAGGAATCTGAGGGAAGTATTCGCACCATACTCATCATCTACTCAAACGATTCCACAAGTTGAAATCACTCCAATGGGAAGATTTACCATTTGGAGAAGAAACGATGGATGTATTTGGAGATGAGTTTGTGTATGAGCACTTTCAATGTGCTCAAAGGATTGATATAGATGACCCGGAAGAAATGGTTTTTCCAGACGATGGCTACCTCTTTGACGATATAAAAGTGGATGACTTAGAAAATAAATATCTAAATTTACTGAAAGATGAAGACAATGAGTTTTTAATAAATATTACCAATAGCTTAGATATTTAAATATAAATTGAATAAAAATAAATTAAATACAAATATTTAAAATTCAAATGTAAAAATCTTTTATTTTTTCACGCCCATATTAATTTAAATAAATAAAACAAATATTTACTTTATCAACAAATGTGTTTATTTAATTATTTTCTTTATTTCAGTGATTTTGTTTTCATTATATAATGAAATCAATATTTAATTATCTGAAAGAAAGTTATATAGTCTGAAATACATTTTTTGTATTTTTTATTTTCTTATCATTCTATTTTCTAGATTATAATATATATTCATAATGTTTTCTGCCTCCCTTTCGTACTCAAAATGTTTATGACATCCACAAGTGTCGATTCCTTCCGTAGCTGAATCCTTACTCCAGATACATGTTTCTTGGTGTACACCATGGATAGAAGTTATCATTTAAACTTCTTCACACTCAAGTAGTTTTGTATTTATAAAGAGAAGTCGCAGATAGTGAGAATTTAGTAGAACTTCGTTAAACTCTCAATCAGTCAATTTATATTGATCCGAATACATAATTTTCATGCAAGACTTTATGCTTACCGAATTTATTCTAAAAAAATTTATAGTTTTCTTCATCTTTTCTACCCTGACTTTCAGATATCTTAAATCCTGCAAATGAAAAGTCATTAATTTCAATTTATTCCAAGTCAATTCTTAAACTCGGCTTCTATTGGTTACTTTTTCTTAAACACTATTTATAAACTATTTATACTCTCTTCTAACTACTGATCATCTATTTTTAAACTCACACTCTACTGGTTTTCCTTTCTTGAACAATCTGTATCTTAAAGAAAACTATTTCTGATCTATTCTAACCAAAGGACTTTATAACTGAGATTCTATTTGGTTTCGAACCATCTCAAACTATCTATCTTTTGAAACCTAGAATTGTAACTCCCAGACTTCTAAAATTTGTGAACGCCCACTTTAAAATTGTGTACAAAATCGGAGAATTTAATTAGTTTTTTCCAAGTCATTCTCGGTGCTACATTGTTAGTTTGAAAACTTGAAAAGAAGCAAACAACTAAAAGTGTAGTGAAGTGTATTAAATAAATATAAATATATATATATATATATATATATATATATATATATATATATTTATCGAGTATCATAAAATAAATAAAAAAAGAATAAACAAAACAAGAGGAAACGATATAGTCAAGTGCCGCGACTATAAGATAAAATATTAATTTTGCTAGTGGAAATTCACAAGGTGTCACCTATTGTCAGAGGAAGCATGTTGAAAAATTGATAGTGACGTCACTGCCCATGTGAGGCCTTATAACATAAATGTCTACAAATAGCGAAATAATGTTCCGATTTAAAAATCTTTGGTAAGTGCAATTAAACCCGTCGATGAACGCATCAAGAAAATTTCGGAAGGATTTAAAAGAAGGATTCTCCATTACCTGTATGTTAACGATGGATCGGACATCCAATTACCTTACTATTACATTATGAGTGAAGCAGGATCGTTTTTGCTCACACATCTCAGGACATTATTAGAGAGTTATATATCGCTAAAAGTAAATTTCGTTTTTTTTGCCGAATATATACTTTTTAAGAATGAAACGGAAGAAATTGAGATTAAACGTTTTCAGAGTAAAATGACCAATATGCATCAGTTCTCGGATTCGGATTATATTTTTCTTGAGCATACTATGGAAATAGTAGGAAAAACACAAGAATTCCAAGAAAAAGATAGCGGGTGGGCATTAATCAAATAATGCGCCTAGAAATGAATGTAAACCAATATACACCTTTATCAGGTTCATCGTAAATCCCGGTACCAAAATTCTTAGCTTCGAAGAAAGCTATTATTAATGTATGTAATGAAAATGATGCATACTATTTCAAATGGGCCTTGATATCGGCTTTAATAAATGTTAAAATGTTAAAAACCCGCAAACATGTATTTCCTATAACGTTGATATATCCAATGAAAAAATATACTTGAACAATGAATTAATATTGGATTTCACCAATCTAAATTTCCCTATTGAAATAAAATGTGTGAAAAATTGTTTAATGAATAATCTACATGAGTATAAACATCTTTGGGTATAATGAAGATACCAAACAAATAATTGGGCCGCTGTTTCAATCGGAGATTGAGAAACCATGTCACGTTAACATACGGTTTTTGGAAGATGACGGAAACGTCCATATATATATATATATATATATATATATATATATATATTTATATATTTATTTATAAATAAACATACTAAATAAAAATTAATTGTTTTATAGATTATTAACAAGGCAAAAGGGGTATCAGAACAGATTACAATGGCTGTGTAATGTTTGCTTGAATTTCTCTGGATCTGAGGATGCTGCTCTAAGACATAAAACTGTTTGTAGCGGAAAAGTCTCCAGGCTACCGGAATTACTCAAGCGAACTCTGTAGTTTACCCAATAACGCAAGCAGCTTGAGGTTCCGTTCGTTGTATACGCTGACTTTGAATGTGTGCTGGAGCCGAGAAATTTTGAAGTAAGTCCGAAATTATTTAATTTAAACTTTTATATACCTATAGCTTATGCTTATTTTATTAAGTGTGCGTTTGATTCTAAGCTAGATAAATTTGTAATAAAAACAGGTAGGAGAGCAGGAACAAATTTTGTAGGTTCTCTTGTACAAGATTTATCAAAACTGAATTATGAGTTCTTGTATAAAATTAAACAAATCATAATAACTCCTGAAGACGAGTTTCAATTTCAGGTTTCATTAAATTGTCATATTTTTAAAAAAATATTATTAAATGATAGATTTAAGGATCATTGCCATTTAACAGGTTTATTTAGGGGATAAGCTCATTCTAAATGTAACTTGGAGTATAGACTATGTAAATACCAGTGTTTATCCATATTTTTTCTAAATTTTATATGATTGTCATTTATTTATTGAAGACTTGACTTGACTAAAGATCTTGGTAGTATTAACGCAATTCCAGTAAATAAAGAAAAATATATTTCGGTGTCCAAAACCAGAAAAACTTCAAATGGAAACAATTTTGAAATTCGCTTTAATAACACATTCAGATTTATGCCATCAAGTTATACTCTTGCTTCTTATTTAATTGATGATCAGTTATATAGTAATAAAAATATTAAAAATAAAATAGAATTTAGGCTTATGCGTAATAAGGGTATCTTTCCCTATGAATATTTAGATTCAGCTAGTCGACTTGAGGAAACTTCCCTACCATCAGGACCAGCAAGAAAGGAATGCTCTCAAGATGATTTGAACACGCAAATAATGTCTGGTCACAATTTTCTTGTTCAAGTCTAAAGGATTATCTAGAGTTGTATTTATATATATTATATATTATAATTATATTTGAAAATTTTAGAAAAATATTTTTACAAATTTATTCATTAGACCCTCAGTTTTTTACTACGCCAGGTCTATCTTGGACAGCCATGTTATTAGTAGATAGCGATATTTATAGATTTATTCAAAATAGCATTCGAGAGGCTTAGTACAATGTTGCAATAGATATACAAAGGCAAATAACAAATACTTAACAGATTTTGATCCAACAAAGGAATCATCATTTTTAATGTATTTGGATGCAAACAATTTATATGGTTGGGCAATGACACAACCTCTTCCATATAAAGGGTTTGAATGGTTGAATGGTGATATACATAACATATCTATTGATAGTGAGTATGGATATTTTTTGGATAAAAACTTATGTAATCCATTATAGAAATTTGCAGCAATGCATACAAAATGGGTTAATATTAAAAAAGATTCATAGAGGGGTTTGCTTTTTACAAAAACCTTGGCTAAAGACTTATATTGACTTAAATACTTTACATACAGATACCCATACAGACAGAATGCCAAGAATAAATTTGAAAAAGATTTTTTTTAAATTAACGAACAACTCGGTCTATGGGAAAACTATGTAAAATCCTGAAAAACTTATAGAGGTTAAATTGGTTACTACTACTCTACAGATGGTCATAAACCCGGTCGAAAAAAACATTGTGGTAAAAATTTAATTTTAAAATTCAATTTTCATAGTGCAAGTAAAATAAATGACGAGTTCTATGCCATCCAAATGAAAAAACTTTCTGTGGTATTTGATAAGCCAATGTATTTGGGATTTGCTGGGTGACTGGGTGATTTCCATTACCAATACATGAAACCCAAATTGCTAGAAAATATAGTTTTATATTACATGGATACAGACTCATTCATCTATACTATAAAAACTGATGATTTTATAAGAATATTTGTGGTGGTATTGAATCCAAATTTGATACATCCGATTATTCAGATAGAAGACAAAAAGTTAATAAAAAGAGGTTTAAAGATGAGTTGAATGGAAAATCAATGAGTGAATTTATAGAACTATGCTCCAAAAATTATAGTTATAAAATAGATGAAGTTGAAAACTCTTGTAATAAAGCAAAAGGTGTGATTTCCGAAAAAATTCAACTATGGATCATTATAAAAATGTATTACTCACTGGAACTCAAGGGCACACAAAAACTCAACAAATAAGGTATATAAGAATGTGTTTTGTGCTAGTGAAAGTAAAAGGAAACGTAAACATAATGAAACAGAG
>NW_024572329.1:0-17493 GCF_018153835.1 Drosophila eugracilis
GACTATTGACTGCTTGTGCACCCGTACGAAGAACGGCGTCCAAGCTCATATCCCTACGGGCTGCACGATTTTTGCGCCTGCTCCAAGCCCGGGACTCACTATTTTTTTTCGTGTTTCGAAATGACGGCGAGTATTGACTGCTTGTTCACCTGTACGAACAACGTGGTCCAATGCCCAACGCCCGTGACTCGCTATTTAGTCATGTTTCGAAACGACGGCGACTATTGACTGCTTGTTCACCCGTACGAAGAACGGCGTCTAAGCGCCTATCCCTACGGGCTGCAGTATTTTTGCGCCTGATCCAAAGCCCGGGACTCGTAATTAGTCGTGTTGCAAAACGACGGCGACTATTGACTGCGTGTTCACCAGTACAAAGAACGGGCTCCAAGCGCCTTTCCGTACGGGCTGAAGTATTATGCGCCTGCTCCAAAGCTCCTTTTGGACTCGGTAATTAGTAGTGTTTCAAAAACAACGCTGAGTATTAACTGCTTTTTCACCCGTGCGAGCAACGGGGTCCAATCGCTCAAAAGCCCGGCACTCGCTATTTTGTCATGTTTCGAAATGACGGCGACTATTGACTGCTTGTGCACCCGTATGAAGAACGGCGTCCAAGCTCATATCCCTACGGGCTGCAGTATTTTGCGCCTGCTCCATAGCCGGACTCGGTAATTAGTAGTGTTTCATAACGACGCCGAGTATTAACTGCTTGTTCACCCGTGCCAGCAACGGGGTCCAATCACTCAAAGCCCGGGACTCGCTATTTAGTCATGTTTCGAAACGACGGGGACTATTGACTGCTTGTGCACCCGTACGAAGAACGGCGTCCAAGCTCATCCCCTACGGGCTGCAGTATTTTGCGCCTGCTCCATAGCCCGGGACTCGGTAATTGGAGTGATTCAAAACGATGCGAGTATTGATTGATTGTTCACCCGTACAAACAACGGGGGTCCAAGCGCCTTTTTTTCCTAAGGGTTGCAGTATTTTGCGCCTGCTCCAAGCCCGGGACTCACTATTTTTTCGTGTTTCGAAACAACGCTGAGTATTAACTGCTTTTTCACCCGTGCGAGCAACAGGGTCCAATCGCTCCAAAGCCCGGGACTCGCTATTTAGTCATGTTTCTTGAAACGACGGCACTATTGACTGCTTGTGCACCCGTACGAAGAACGGCGTCCAGCTCATATCCCCTACGGGCTGCAGTATTTTGCGCCTGCTCCAAAGCCCAGGACTCACTATTTTTCGTGTTTCGAAACGACGTGTAAGTATTGACTGCTTGTTCACCCGTGCAAACAACGGAGTCCAATCGCTCCAAAGCCCGTGACTCGCAATTTAGTCATGTTTCGAAACGACGGCGACTATTGACTGCCTGTGCACCCGTACGAATAACGGCGTCCAAGTGCCTATCCCTACGGGCTGCAGTATTTTGCACCTTCTCCATAGCCCGGGACTCGGTAATTAGTAGTGTTAGTGTTTCATAACGACGCAGAGTATTAACTGATTGGTCACCCGTACAAACAACGGGGTCCAAGCGCCTTTTCTACGGGCTGCAGTATTTTGCGGCTGCTCAAAGCCCGGGACTCACTATTTTTTCGTGTTTCGAAACGACGGTGAGTATTGACTGCTTGTTTACCTGTACGAACAACGGGGTCCAATCGCTCCAAAGCCCGTGACTCGCAATTTAGTCATGTTTTGAAACGACCAAGCGCCTTTCCGTACGGGCTGAAGTATTTTGCGACTGCTCCAAAGCCCGGGACTCACTATTTTTTCGTGTTTCAAAACGACGGCGAGTATTGACTGCTTGTTCACCTGTACGAACAAGGGCGTCCAATCGCTCCAAACCCCGCGACTCGCTATTTGGACGTGTTTCGGAAATGAGCGGGGACTATTGACTGCTTGTTTACCCGTACGAAGAACGGCGTCCAACGCGCCTATCCCTAAGGGGCTGCAGTATTTTGCGCCTGCTCCATAGCCCGGGACTCGGTAATTAGTAGTGTTTCAAAACGACGCCCAGTATTAACTGCTTGTTCACCCTACGAACAACGGGGTCCAAGCGCCTTTTCCTACGGGCTGCAGTATTATGCGCCTGCTCCAAAGCCCGGGACTCACTATTTTTTTCGTGTTTTGAAACGACGGCAGTATTGACTGCTTGTTCACCTGTACGAACAACGAGGTTATCGCTCCAAAGCCCGCGACTCGCAATTTAGTCATGTTTTGAAACGACGGCGACCTATTGACTGCTTGTTCACCCGTACGAAGAACGGCGTCTAAGCGCCTATCCTCACAGGCTGCAGTATTTTGCGCCTGATCCATAGCCCGGGACTCGGTGGTCTGTTGCAAAACGACGGCGACTATTGACTGCGTGTTCACTAGTACGAAGAACGGCGTCCAAGCGCCTATCCCTACGGGCTGCAGTATTTTGCACCTTTTCCATAGCCCGGGACTCGGTAATGTAGTGTTTCATAACGACGCCGAGTATTAACTGCTTGTTCACCCGTGCGAGCAACGGGGTCCAATCGCTCAAAGCCCGGGACTCGCTATTTTGTCATGTTTCGAAACGACGGCGTCTATTGACTGCTTGTGCACCCGTACGAAGAACGGCGTCCAAGCACCTATCCCTACGGGCTGCAGTATTTGCGCCTTCTCCATAGCACGGGACTCGGTAATTAGTAGTGTTTCGAAACAACGCCGAGTATTAACAGCTTGTTCACCCGTGCAAACAACGGAGTCCAATCACTCCAAAGCCCGGGACTCGCTATTTAGTCATATTTCGAAACGACGGCGACTATTGACTGCCTGTGCACCAGTACGAAGAACGGCGTCCAAGCGCCTATCCCTACGGGCTGCAGTATTTTGCGCCTTCTCCATAGCAGGGACGACGCCGAGTATTAACTGCTTGTTCACCCGTGCGAGCAACAGGGTCCAATCGCTCCAAAGCCCGGGACTCGCAATTTATTTCATGTTTCGAAACGACGGCGACTATTAACTGCTTGTTCGCCCGTACGAAGAACGCCGTCCAAGCGCCTATCCCCTACGGGCTGCAGTATTTTGCGCCTGCTCCAAAGCCCGAGACTCGGTAATTAGTAGTGTTTCATAACGATGACGAGTATTAACTGCTTTTGAGCCGTGCGAGCAACAGGGTCCAATCGCTCGAAAGGCCGGGACTCGCAATTTAGTCATGTTTCGAAACGACGGCGACTATTGACTGCTTGTTCACCCGTACAAAGAACGGCGTCCAAGCGCCTTTCCCTACGGGCTGCAGTATTTTGCGCCTGCTCCAAAGCCCGGGACTCGGTAATTAGTAGTGTTTCAAAACGACGGCGACAGAGAACGTCAAGGGTGTCTTTTTTCGGCACCCGAATCACACTCATACATTTCGAGTGTGTGTCGCACTCATGAACAGCAAGAAAAGAGCACACACCCGGAGTGCACAGATCGCTTTGTGCGTTTAGGGTGTTTGCGTTTTTGACACCCGCTCAATTCTAGGCACATGATCCTAATGCACAGACACCCGACACACTCATAGCAAAATGAGCGAGTGTCTGAGATTCACCCATGTTTTTGGGAAAAGTGAGTCGAGTGTCTTGAAAATGAGTCGAGTGTCTTGAAATGAGGTCAGGTGTCTTGAAATGAGTCGGGTGTCTTCGACTGATCTGAGTGTTTCAGGTGTCTTCCAGCTGTATTGCATGAGCAGGTCATTGAAGGAAGGGAAGGAAATCCCAATAATGGCCCCTTAAAGGAGCCAAATATTTTAGGATTTTCCATGTCGGCCATCTACCTGCTATTCGCAGTGCAATTGACTTATGATCTGTATTCTTAATACGCATCTGCAAAAAATGGGAATACATTTGCAGGTAGATGGTTTGATAACAACTACGGAAAATCCTAAAATATTGATGCAATGTACGTTTTTTTGGGTTTTTTAAGACTTTGTCATTAAATACTTGTAATGATTATAAACTCTTATTTTTTAATATTAGTTACTGAAGACGGCAATAATTTGTATTATTAGAAATATACTTTTCTATGATTAAATTATTGGGATTTCCTCCTTCCTTTCATGTAAAATTATTCGGTCAACCCTCAATGACCTGCTCATGCAATACAGCTGAAGACACCCGCAACACCCGACTCATTTCAAGACACTCGAATCATTTCAAGACACTCGACTCATTTTCAAGACACCCGACTCACTTTTCCCAAAAACATGGGTGTCTCAGGCACTCGCTTCATTTGCTATGAGTGTGTCGGGTGTCTGTTGAAAAGAGTACTGGGTGCGCAAGTGCACATTCAAAATGAGCTTGTGCAAGGCACACACCCTTATTTTAGGGTGCCGATCACACTCTGAGTGCCGAAAAGGCACACATGATTCGAGTGCACTCATTGTCTGGGTGTACCCTTGCCGTTCTCTGGACGGCGAGTATTGACTGATTGTTCGCCCGTACGAACAACGGGGTCCAAGCGCCTTTTCCTACGGGCTGCAGTATTTTGCGCCTGCCCCAAAGCCCGGGACTCGGTAATTAGTCGTGTTTCAAAACGACGCCGAGTAGTAACTGCTTGTTCAGCCGTGCGAACAACGGGGTACAATCGCTCCAAAGCCCGGGACTCGCTATTTAGTCATGTTTCGAAACGACGGCGACTATTGACTGCTTGTTCACCCGTACGAAGAACGGCGTCCAAGCACCTATCCCTACGGGCTACAGTATTTTGCGCCTGATCCAAAGCCTGGGACTTGGTAATTTGTCGTGTTGCAAAACGACGGCGACTAGTGACTGCTTGTTCACCAGTACCAAGAACGGGGTCCAAGCGCCTTTCCGTACGGGCTGCAGTATTTTGCGCCTGCTTCAAAGCCCGAGACTCGGTAATTAGTAGTGTTTCATAACGACGCCGAGTATTAACTGCTTGTTCACCCGTGCAAACAACGGAGTCCAATCACTCCAAAGCCCGGGACTCGCTATTCAGTCATGTTTCGAAACGACGGCGACTATTGACTGCCTGTGCACCCGTACGAAGAACGGCGTCAAAGCGCCTATCCCTACGGGCTGCAGTATTTTACGCCTTCTCCATAGCCCGGGACTCGGTAATTAGTCGTGTTGCAAAACGAAGGCGAGTATTGACTGATTGTTCGCCCGTACGAACAACGGGGTCCAAGCGCCTTTTCCTACGGGCTGCAGTATTTTGCGCCTGCCCCAAAGCCCGGGACTCGGTAATTAGTCGTGTTTCATAACGACGCCGAGTATTAACTGCTTGTTCACCCGTGCGAGCAACGGGGTCCAATCGCTCCAAAGCCCGGGACTCGCAATTTAGTCATGTTTCGAAACGACGGCGACTATTAACTGCTTGTTCACCCGTACGAAGAACGGCGTCCAAGCGCCTATCCCTACGGGCTGCAGTATTTTGCGCCTGCTTCAAAGCCCGAGACTCGGTAATTAGTAGTGTTTCATAACGACGCCGAGTATTAACTGCTTTTTGAGCCGTGCGAGCAACGGGGTCCAATCGCTCCAAAGCGCGGGACTCGCTATTTAGTCATGTTTCGAAACGACGGCGACTATTGACTGCTTGTTCACCCGTACAAAGAACGGCGTCCAAGCGGCTTTCCCTACGGGCTGCAGTATTTTGCGCCTGCTCCAAAGCCCGGGACTCGGTAATTAGTCGTGTTGCAAAACGACGTCGAGTATTAACTGCTTGTTCACCCGTACGAACATCGCCTTCTCCTACGGGCTGCAGTATTTTGCGCCTGCTCCAAAGCCCGGGACTCGGTAATTAGTCGTGTTGCAAAAGGACGTCGAGTATTAACTGCTTGATCACCCGTACGAACATCGCCTTCTCCTACGGGTTGCAGTATTTTGCGCCTGCTCCAAAGCCCGGGACTCACTATTTTTTCGTGTTTCGAAACGACGGCGAGTATTGACTGCTTGTTCACCTGTACGAAAAACAAGGTCCAATCGCTCCAAGGCCCGTGACTCGCTATTTAGTCATGTTTCGAAACGACGGCGACTATTGACTGCTTGTTCACCCGTACGAAGAACGGCGTCCAAGCGCCTATCCCTACGGGATGCAGTATTTTGCGCCTGATCCAAAGCCTGGGACTTGGTAATTTGTCGTGTTGCAAAACGACGGCGTCTAGTGACTGCTTGTTCACCAGTACCAAGAACGGGGTCCAAGCGCATTTCCGTACGGGCTGAAGTATTTTGCGCCTGCTCCAAAGCTCCCTGGACTCGGTAATTAGGAGTGTTTCAAAACGACGGCGAGTATTGACTGAATGTTCACCCGTACGAACAATGGGGTCCAAGCGCCTTTTCCTACGGGCTGCAGTATTTTGCGCCTGCCCCAAAGCCCGGGACTCGGTAATTAGTCGTGTTTCAAAACGACGCCGAGTAGTAACTGCTTGTTCAGCCGTGCGAACAACGGGGTACAATCGCTCCAAAGCCCGGGACTCGCTATTTAGTCATGCTTCGAAACGACGGCGACTATTGACTGCTTGTTCACCCGTACGAACAACGAGGTCCAAGCGCCTTTTCCTACGGGCTGCAGTATTTTGCGCCTGCTCCAAAGCCCGGGACTCGGTAATTAGTCGTGTTTCAAAACGACGCCGAGTATTTACTGCTTGTTCAGCCGTGCGAACAACGGGGTACAATCGCTCCAAAGCCCGGGACTCGCTATTTAGTCATGTTTCGAAACGACGGCGACTATTGACTGCTTGTTCACCCGTACGAAGAACGGCGTCCAAGCGCCTATCTCTACGGGCTGCAGTATTTTGCGCCTGATCCAAAGCCTGGGACTTGATAATTTGTCGTGTTGCAAAACGACGGCGTCTAGTGACTGCTTGTTCACCAGTACCAAGAACGGGGTCCAAGCGCCTTTCCGTACGGGCTGAAGTATTTTGCGCCTGCTCCAAAGCTCCCTGGACTCGGTAATTAGGAGTGTTTCAAAACGACGGCGAGTATTGACTGAATGTTCACCCGTACGAACAATGGGGTCCAAGCGCCTTTTCCTTCGGGCTGCAGTATTTTGCGCCTGCTCCAAAGCCCGGGACTCGGTAATTAGTCGTGTTTCAAAACGACGCCGAGTAGTAACTGCTTGTTCAGCCGTGCGAACAACGGGGTACAATCGCTCCAAAGCCCGGGACTCGCTATTTAGTCATGTTTCGAAACGACGGCGACTATTGACTGCTTGTTCACCCGTACGAACAACGAGGTCCAAGCGCCTTTTCCTACGGGCTGCAGTATTTTGCACCTGCTCCAAAGCCCGGGACTCGGTAATTAGTCGTGTTTCAAAACGACGCCGAGTAGTAACTGCTTGTTCAGCCGTGCGAACAACGGGGTACAATCGCTCCAAAGCCCGGGACTCGCAATTTAGTCATGTTTCGAAACGACGGCGACTATTGACTGCTTGTTCACCCGTACGAAGAACGGCGTCCAAGCGCCTATCCCTACGGGCTGCAGTATTTTGCGCCTGATCCAAAGCCCGGGACTCGGTAATTAGTCGTGTTGCAAAACGACGGCGACTATTGACTGCTTGTTCACTAGTACGATGAACGGGGTCCAAGCGCCTTTCCGTACGGGCTGAAGTATTTTGCGCCTGCTCCAAAGCTTCCTGGCCTCGGTAATTAGTAGTGTTTCAAAACAACGCCGAGTATTAACTGGTTGTTCACCCGTGCAAACAACGGAGTCCATTCACTCCAAAGCCCGGGACTCGCTATTCAGTCATGTTTCGAAACGACGGCGACTATTGACTGCCTGTTCACCCGTACGAAGAACGGCGTCCAAGCGCCCTTCCCTACGGGCTGCAGTATTTGGCGCCTGCTCCAAAGCCCTGGACTCGGTAATTAGTCGTGTTGCAATACGACGTCGAGTATTAACTGCTTGTTCACCCGTACGAACAACGGGGTCCAAGCGCCTTTTCCTACGGGCTGCAGTATTTTGAGCCTGCTCCAAAGCCCGAGACTCACTATTTTTTCGTGTTTCGAAACGACGGCGAGTATTGACTGCTTGTTCACCCGTACGAAGAACGGCGTCCAAGCGCCTATCCCTACGGGCTGCAGTATTTTGAGCCTGCTCCAAAGCCCGGGACTCGGTAATTAGTAGTGTTTCATAACGACGCCGAGTATTAACTGCTTGTTCACCCGTGCAAACAACGGAGTCCAATCACTCCAAAGCCCGGGACTCGCTATTTAGTCATGTTTCGAACTGACGGCGACTATTGACTGCTTGTTTACCCGTACGAAGAACGGCGTCCAAGCGTCTATCCCTACGGGCTGCAGTATTTTGCGCCTGCTCCAAAGCCCGGGACTCGGTAATTAGTAGTGTTTCAAAACAACGCCGAGTATTGACTGCTCGTTCACCTGTACGAACAATCGCACCAAAGCCCGTGACTCGCTATTTAGTCGTGTTTCGAAATGACGGCGACTATTGACTGCTTGTTCACCAGTACGAAGAACGCGGTCCAAGCGCCTTTCCGTACGGGTGAACAAGCAGTTAATACTCGGCGTCGTTATGAAACACTACTAATTACCGAGTCCCGGGCTTTGGAGCAGGCTCAAAATACTGCAGCCCGTAGGGATAGGCGCTTGGACGCCGTTCTTCGTACGGGTGAACAAGCAGTCAATAGTCGCCGTCATTTCGAAACACAACTAATTACCGAGTCCCGGGCTTTGGAGCAGGCGCAAAATACTGCAGCCCGTAGGGATAGGCGCTTGGACGCCGTTCTTCGTACGGGTAAACAAGCAGTCAATAGTCGCCGTCATTTCGAAACAGGACTAAATAGCGAGTCACGGGCTTTGGAGCGATTGGACCCCGTTGTTCGTACAGGTGAACAAGCAGTCAATACTCGGCGTTGTTTTGAAACACTACTAATTACCTAGTCCCGGGAGCTTTGGAGCAGGCGCAAAATACTTCAGCCCGTACGGAAAGGCGCTTGGACCCCGTTCTTCGTACGGGTGAACAAGCAGTCAATAGTCGCCGTAGTTTCGAAACACGACTAACTACCGAGCCCTGGGCTTTGGAGCAGGCGCAAAATACTGCAACCCGTAGGGATAGGCGCTTGGACGCCGTTCTTCGTACTGGTAAACAAGCAGTTAATACTCGGCGTCGTTTTGAAAGACTACTAATTACCGAGTCTCGGGCTTTGGAGCAGGCGCAAAATACTGCAGCCCGTAGGGATAGGCGCTTGGACGCCGTTCTTCGTACGGGTGCACAAGAAGTCAATAGTCGCCGTCGTTTCGTAACATGACAAAATAGCGAGTCCCGGGCTTTGAAGCGATTGGACCCCGTTGTTCGCACGGCTGAACAAGCAGTTAATACTCGGCGTCGTTATGAAACACTACTAATTACCGAGTCCCGGGCTTTAGAGCAGGCGCAAAATACTGCAGCCCGTAGGCATAGGCGCTAGGACGCCGTTCTTCGTACGGGTAAACAAGTAGTCAATAGTCGCCGTCGTTTCGAAACATGACTAAATAGCGAGTCACGGGCCTTGGAGCGATTGGACCCCGTTGTTTGTACAGGTGAACAAGCAGTCAATACTCGCCGTCGTTTCGAAACACGAAAAAATAGTGAGTCCCGGGCTTTGGAGCAGGCGCAAAATACTGCAGCCCGTAGAAAAAGGCGCTTGGACCCCGTTGTTCGTACGGGTGAATAAGCAGTCAATAGTCGCCGTCGTTTTGAAACATGACTAAATAGCGAGTCCCGGGCTTTGGAGTGATTGGACTCAGTTGTTTGCACGGGTGAAAAAGCAGTTAATACTCGGCGTTGTTTTGAAACACTACTAATTACCGAGTCCCGGGCTATGGAGAAGGCGCAAAATACTGCAGCCCGTAGGGATAGGCGCTTGGACGCCGTTCTTCGTACGGGTGCACAGGCAGTCAACAGTCGCCGTCGTTTCGAAACATGACTGAATAGCGAGTCCCGGGCGTTGGAGTGATTGGACTCCGTTGTTTGCAGGGGTGAACAAGCAGTTAATACTCGGCGTTGTTTTGAAACACTACTAATTACCGAGACCAGGGAGCGTTGGAGCAGGCGCAAAATACTTCAGCCAGTACGGAAAGGCGCTTGGACCCCGTTCTTCGTACTGGTGAACAAGAAGTCAATAGTCGCCTATTGATAGGCGCTTGGACGCCGTTCTTCGTACAGGTAACTGCTTGTTCACCCGTGCGAACAACGGGGTCCAATCGCTCCAAAGACCCGGGACTCGCTATTTAGTCGTGTTTCGAAATGACGGCGACTATTGACTGCTTGTTCACCCGTACGAAGAACGGGGTCCAAGCGCCTCTCCGTACGGGCTGAAGTATTTTGCGCCTGCTCCAAAGCCCGGGACTCACTATTTTTTCGTGTTTCGAAACGACGGCGAGTATTGACTGCTTGTTCACTTGTACGAACAACGGGGTCCAATCGCTCCAAAGCCCGTGACTCGCTATTTAGTCGTGTTTCGAAATGACGGCGACTATTGACTGCTTGTTCACCCGTACGAACAACGGGGTCCAAGCGCCTTTTCCTACGGGCTGCAGTATTTTGAGCCTGCTCCAAAGCCCGAGACTCACTATTTTTTCGTGTTTCGAAACGACGGCGAGTATTGACTGCTTGTTCACCCGTACGAAGAACGGCGTCCAAGCGCCTATCCCTACGGGGTGCAGTATTTTGAGCCTGCTCCAAAGCCCGGGACTCGGTAATTAGTAGTGTTTCATAACGACGCCGAGTATTAACTGCTTGTTCACCCGTGCGAACAACGGGGTCCAATCGCTCCAAAGGCCCGGGACTCGCTATTCAGTCATGTTTCGAAACGGCGGCGACTGTTGACTGCCTGTGCACCCGTACGAAGAACGGCGTCCAAGCGCCTATCCCTACGGGCTGCAGTATTTTGCGCCTTCTCTATAGCCCAGGACTCGGTAATTAGAAGTGTTTCAAAACAACGCCGAGTATTAACTGCTTTTTCACCCCTGCAAACAACGGAGTCCAATCACTCCAACGCCCGGGACTCGCTATTCAGTCATGTTTCGAAACGACGGCGACTGTTGACTGCCTGTGCACCCGTACGAAGAACGGCGTCCAAGCGTCTATCCATACGGGCTGCAGTATTTTGCGCCTTCTCCATAGCCCAGGACTCGGTAATTAGAAATGTTTCAAAACAACGCCGAGTATTAACTGCTTTTTCACCCGTGCAAACAACGGAGTCCAATCACTCCAAAGCCCGGGACTCGCTATTTAGTCATGTTTCGAAATGACGGCGACTATTGACTGCTTGTTTACCCGTACGAAGAACGGCGTCCAAGCGCCTATCCCTACGGGCTGCAGTATTTTGCGCCTGCTCCAAAGCCCGGGACTCGGTAATTAGTAGTTTTTCAAAACAACGCCGAGTATTGACTGCTTGTTCACCTGTACGAACAATCGCACCAAAGCCCGTGACTCGCTATTTAGTCGTGTTTCGAAATGACGGCGACTATTGACTGCTTGTTCACCAGTACGAAGAACGGGGTCCAAGCGCCTTTCCGTACGGGCTGAAGTATTTTGCGCCTGCTCCAAAGCTCCCAGGACTCGGTAATTAGTGGTGTTTCAAAACAACGCCGAGTATTAACTGCTTGTTACCGCGTGCAAACAACGGAGTCCAATCACTCCAAAGCCCGGGACTCGCTATTCAGTCATGTTTCGAAACGACACTACTAATTACCGAGTCCCGGGCTTTGGAGCAGGCTCAAAATACTGCAGCCCGTAGGGATAGGCGCTTGGACGCCGTTCTTCGTACGGTGAACAAGCAGTCAATAGTCGCCGTAATTTCGAAACACACTAATTACCGAGTCCCGGGCCTTGGAGCAGGCGCGAAATACTGCAGCCCGTAGGGATATGCGCTTGGACGCCGTTCTTCGTACGGGTAAACAAGCAGTCAATAGTCGCCGTCATTTCGAAACACGACTAAATAGCGAGTCACGGGCTTTGGAGTGATTGGACTCCGTTGTTTGCACGGGTGAAAAAGCAGTTAATGCTCGGCGTTGTTTTGAAACACTTCTAATTACCGAGTCCTGGGCTATGGAGAAGGCGCAAAATACTGCAGCCCGTAGGGATCGGCGCTTGGACGCCGTTCTTCGTACGGGTGCACAGGCAGTCAACAGTCGCCGCCGTTTCGAAACATGACTGAATAGAGAGTCCCGGGCCTTTGGAGCGATTGGACCCCGTTGTTCGCACGGGTGAACAAGCAGTTAATACTCGGCGTCGTTATGAAACACTACTAATTACCGAGTCCCGGGCTTTGGAGCAGGCGCAAAATACTGCAGCCCGTAGGCATAGGCGCTAGGACGCCGTTCTTCGTACGGGTAAACAAGTAGTCAATAGTCGCCGTCGTTTCGAAACATGACTAAATAGCGAGTCACGGGCCTTGGAGCGATTGGACCCCGTTGTTTGTACAGGTGAACAAGCAGTCAATACTCGCCGTCGTTTCGAAACACGAAAAAAATAGTGAGTCCCGGGCTTTGGAGCAGGCGCAAATACTGCAGCCCGTAGAAAAGGCGCTTGGACCCCGTTGTTCGTACGGGGTGAATAAGCAGTCAATAGTCGCCGTCGTTTTGAAACATGACTAAATAGCGAGTCCCGGGCTTTGGAGTGATTGGACTTAGTTGTTTGCACGGGTGAAAAAGCAGTTAATACTCGGCGTTGTTTTGAAACACTACTAATTACCGAGTCCCGGGCTATGGAGAAGGCGCAAAATACTGCAGCCCGGTAGGGGATAGGCGCTTGGACGCCGTTGTTGGCGGGAAAAAGCAGGCGCAAAAATACTGCAGCCCGTAGGGAAAGCCGCTTGGACGCCGCGTTCTTTGTACGGGTGAACAAGCAGTCAATAGTCGCCGTCAAGCTCTCGAAACATGACTAAATAGCGAGTCCCGCGCTTTGGAGCGATTGGACCCCGTTGCTCGCACGGCTCAAAAGCAGTTACCGGCGTCGTTATGAAACACTACTAATTACCGAGTTCAAGCTTTGGAAGCAGGGCGCAAAATACTGCAGCCCGTGGGGATAGGCGCTTGACGCCGTTCTTCGTACGGGTGAATCAAAGCAGTTAATAGTCGCCGTCGTTTCGAAACATGACTAAATTGCGAGTCCCGGGCTTTGAGCGATTGGACCCCTGGCTCGCACGGGTGAACAAGCAGTTAATACTGGCGTCGTTATGAAACACGACTATCATCGAGTTCGGGGCTTTGGGGCACGGCGCAAAATACCGTAGCCCGTAGGGGAAGGCGCTTGGACCCCGTTGTTCGTACGGGCGAACAATCGGTCAATATTTCCGCCTTCGTTTTGCAACACGACTAATTACCGAGTCCCGGGCTATGGAGAAGGCGTAAAATACACTGCAGCCCGTAGGGATAGGCGCTTTGACGCCGTTCTTCGTACGGCACAGGCAACAATAGTCGCCGTCGTTTCGAAATGACTGAATAGCGAGTCCCGGGCTTTGGAGTGATTGACTCCGTTGTTTGCACGGGTGAACAAGCAGTTAATACTCGGCGTCGTTATGAACACTACTAATTACCGAGTCTCGGGCTTTGGAAGCAGGCGCAAAATACTGCAGCCCGTACGGAAAGGTGCTTGACCCCGTTCTGGTACTGGTGAACAAGCAGTCACTAGTCGCCGTCGTTTTGCAACACGACAAATTACCAAGTCCCAGGCTTTGATCAGGCGCAAAATACTGTAGCCCGTAGGGATAGGTGCTTGACGCCGTTCTTCGTACGGGTGAACAAGCAGTCAATAGTCGCCGTCGTTTCGAAACATGACTAGAATAGCGAGTCCCGGGCTTTGAGCGATTGTACCCCGTTGTTCGCACGGCTGAACAAGCAGTTACTACTCGGCGTCGCTTTGAAACACGACTAATTACCGAGTCCCGGGCTTTGGGGGCAGGCGCAAAATACTGCAGCCCGTAGGAAATGCGCGCTTGGACCCCAGTTGTTCAGTACCGGGCGAACAATCAGTCAATACAGCCGTCCAGAGAACGGCAAGGGTACACCCAGACAATGAGTGCACTCGAATCATGGAAGCCTTTTCGGCACTCAGAGTGTGATCACCCTAAAAGTCAAGGGTGTGTGCCTTGCACAAGCTGATTTTGAATGTGCATTTGCGCACTCCAGTACTCTTTTCAACAGACACCCGACACACTCATAGCAAATGAAGCGAGTGCCTGAGACACCATGTTTCTTGGGAAAAGAGTCGGGTGTCTTGAAATGAGTCGAGTGTCTTGGAAATGATTCGGAGTGTCTTGAAATGAGTCGGGTGTTGCGGGTGTCTTCAGTTGTATGTATGAGCAGAACATTGAGGGCTGAATAATTTTTACACATGAAAGCGAAAGGAGGGAAATCCCAATAATTTAATCATAGAAAAGTATATTTCTAATAATACAAATTATTGCCGTCTTCAGTAACTAATATTAAAAAATAAGAGTTTATAATCATTACAAGTATTTAATGACAAAGTCTTAAAAAACCCAAAAAAAACGTACATTGCATCAATATTTTAGATTTTCCTGCGCTGTTGTTATCAAACCATCTACCTGCAAATGTGGTATTCCCATTTTTTGCAGATGCGTATTAAGAATACAGATCATAAGTCATCTTGCACTGTGAATAGCAGGTAGATGGCCTGATTATGGGAAAATCCCCAAAATATTTGGCCTCTTTTAAGGGGCCATTATTGGGATTTCCTTCCCTTCCTTCAATGCACCCGCCTATGCAATAATACAGCTGAAGACACCTGAAACACTCAGATCAGTCGAAGACAATCTTCGACTCATTTCTTAAGACACCCTCGACTTTACTTCAAGACACTTTGACTCATTTTCAAGACACGACTCACTCTCCCAAAAACAGGTGTCTCAGACACTCGCTTCACGGGTTATGTAAGCTGGGTGTCTGTGCATTAGGATCATGTGCCTGTAATTGAAAGGGAGGTGAACAAAACGCAAACACCCTAAACGCACAAAGCGATCTGTGCACTCCGGTGTGCTCTTCTTGCTGTTCATGAGTGTGACACACTGAAATGTATGAGTGTGACTCCCTGGGTGCCGAAAGACACCCCTTTGACGTTCGTCGCCGTCGCTTTGAAACACTACCAATTACCGAGTCCCAATGGAGTAGCAAATACTGCAGCCCGTAGGGAAAGGCGCTTGACGCCGCTGCTCTCACGTGGGTGAACAAGCAGTCAATAGTCGCCGTCGTTTCGAAAACATGTGACTAAATTCAGTGAGTCCCGGCCTTTCGAGCGATTGACCCCAAGCTGTCGCACGGCTCAAAAGCAGTTAATACTCGTCATCGTTATGAAACACTACTAAATTGACCGAGTCTCGGGCTTTGGAGCAGGCGCAAAAATACTGCAGCCCGTAGGGATAGGCGCTTGGACGGCGTTCTTCGTACGGGGTGGAACAAAGCGGTTAATAGTCGCCGTCGCCTCTTTTGGAAACATGAATAAATTGAGAGTCCCGGCTTTTGGAGCGATTGGACCCCTGGGTTACCCGCACGGGGTGAACAAGCAGCCCAATACCGGCGTCGTCCCTGCTATGGAGAAGCGTACAAATACTGCAGCCCGTAAGGATAGGGCGCTGGACGCCGTTCCTTCGTACTGGTGCAAATAAGCAGTCATTAGTCGCCGTCGTTTCGGAAATATGACTAAATAGCGAGTCCCGGCTTTGGAGTGATTGACCTCCGTTGTTTGTGGCCGGGTGAAACAAAAACTACGCGGCGTTGTTTTCGAAACACTGCTTTTCACCGAGTCCCGTGCTATGGAGAAGGCGAAAATACTGCAGCCCAGGGGATAGGGTGCTTGGACGCCGTTCTTCGTGACGGGTGCAAGCAGTCAATAGACGCTGTCGTTTCGAAACATGACAAAATAGCGAGTCCCGGGCTTTGGAGCGATTGGACCAAAGCTGCTCGCACGGGTGAACAAGCAGTTAATACCGGCGTCGTTATGAAACACTACCAATTACCGAGTCCCGGGCTATGGAAAAGGTAAAAAATACCGCTGCCCGTAAGGGATAGGCGCTTCTTGGACGCCGTTCTTCGTAATTAGTGAACACGCAGTCAATAGTCGCCGTCGTTTTGCAACACGACCAATTACCGAGTCCCGGTTATGGATCAGGCGCAAAATACTGCAGCCTGTAGGGATAGGCGCTGACGCCGTTCTTCGTACGGTGAACAAGCAGTCAATAGTCGTGCCGTCGTTTCAAAACATGATTCAATTGGTGAGTTTGCGTGGGCTTTGGAGCGATTGGACCCTCGTTGTTCGCAGGTGAACAAGCAGTCAATACTCGCCGTCGTTTCGAAACACGAAAATAGTGAGTCCTCGGGCTTTGGAGCAGGCGCATAATACTGCAGCCCGTAGGAAAAAGGCGCTTGACCCCGCTTGTTCGTACGGGTGAACAAGCAGTTACCGGCGTCGTTTTGAAATTACGACTACTGAGTCCCGGGCTATGGAGCAGGCGCAAAATACTGCAGCCCCAGGGATAGGTGCTTGACGCCGTTCTTCGTACGGGTAAACAAGCAGTCAATAGTCCCCGTCATTTCCTGGAAAACAATGCTCCAATAGCGAGTCGCGGGGTTTTGGAAGACAACGCCCTTGTTCGTGCTGCAGGTGAACAAGCAGTCAATATCGCCGTCGTTTTGAAACACGAAAAATAGTGAAGTCCTGGGCTTTGGAGCAATGCAAATACTTCAGCCCGTACGGAGCGGTGCTTGGTCGTTTCGGTTCATGCACTAAATTGTGAGTCACGGGCTTTGGAGCGATTGACCCCGTTGTTCGTACAGGTAAACAAGCAGTCAATACTCACCGTCGTTTCTTGAAACACGAAAATAGAGTCCTGGAAGTTTTGGAGTACGTGCAAAATACTGCAGCCCGTAGGAAAAGGCGCTTGGACCCCGTTGTTTGCACGGTGTACAATCAGTTAATACTCTGCGTCGTTATGAAACACTACTAATTACCGAGTCCCGGCTATGGGAGAAGGTGCAAAATAAGCCGCAGCCCGTAGATAGCACTTGGACGCCGTTATTCGTACGGGTGCACAGGCAGCTGACAATGCCGCTTCGAAACATGACCAAATCGGTGAGTCACGGGCTTTGGAGCGATTGGACTCCGTTGTTTGCACGGGTGAACAAGCAGTCAATATTACCGTCGTTTCGAACACGAAAAAATAGTGAGTCCGGGCTTTGAGCAGGCGCAAAATACTGCAGCCCGTAGGATATAGCTGGACGCCGTTCTTCGTACGGGTGCACAAGAAATAATAGCCGCCGTCGTTTCGAAACATGACTAAATAGCGAGTCCCGGGCTTTCGCGATTGACCCTGCTCGCACGGTGAAAAAGCAGTTAATACTCAGCGTTGTTTCGAAACACGAAAATAGTGAGTCCCGGGCTTTGGAGCAGGCGCAAAATACTGGAACCCTTAGAAAAGGCGCTTGGACCCCGTTGTTTGTACGGGTGAACAACAATCACTTCGCATCGTTTTGAATCACCCTAATTACCGGAGTCCCGCCATGGAGCAGGCGCAAAA
>NW_024572330.1:0-5128 GCF_018153835.1 Drosophila eugracilis
CAGGCAACGACAGGCAACAGGCAACAGCCGGCTAGGCAAAGGCAGCTTAGGCAACAGGCAACAGGCAACAGAGCAACAGGCAACAGGCAACAGGCAACAGGCGGCAGGCAACAGGCGCCAGGCGGCTAGGCGGCAGGCGGCAGGCGGCAGGCGGCAGGCGGCGGGCGGCGGGCGGGCGGCGGGCGGCGGGCGGCGGGCTGACGGGCGGCAGGCGACAGGCTGACAGGCGACAGGCGGCAGGTGGCAGGCGGCGGAGGCGGCAGGCAGCAGGCGGGCAGGCAAAGGCGGGCGGCAGGCGGCAGGCGACAGGCGGCAGGCGGCAGGCAACAGGCAACCGGCAGCAGGCAGCAGGCAGGCCAGGCGGGAGGCGAAGCAGGCGGCAGGCAGCAGGCGGCAGGCGGACAGGCGGCAGGCGGCAGGCGGCAGGCGGCCAGGCGGCGAGGCGGCGGGCGACAGGCGGACGGGCGGCAGGCGACAGGCGGCAGGCGGCGGGCGGCAGGCGGCAGGCGGGGCGGCCGGCGGCTGCAGGCGGCGGGCGACAGGCGGCAGGCGGCCAGGCGGCAGGCGGCAGGCGGCGAAAGGCTGACAGGCGGCAAAGGCTGGCGGGCGGCAGGCGGCAGCAGGCGGCATGGCGGCAGGCGGCGGGCGGCAGGCGGCAGGCGGCAGGCGGCAGGCGGCAGGCGGCAGGCGGCAGGCGGCAGGCGGCAGGCAGCAGGCGGCGCAGCGGCAGGCGGCAGGCGGCAGGCGGCGGGCTGACAGGCGGCAGGCGGCAGGCGCGGCGGCGGCAGGCGGCGGGGCGGCGGGCGGCAGGCGGCGGGCGGCGGGCGGCAGACGCGGGCGGCAGGAGGGCGGCAGGCGGCGGGCGGCAGGCGGCAGGCGGCGGGCGGCGGGCGGCAGGCGGCGGGCCAGGCGGCGGCAGGCGGCAGCGCAGGCGGCAGGCGGCAGGCGGCAGGCGGCAGGCGGCAGGCGGCGGGCGGCAGGCGGCAGGCGACAGGCGGCAGGCGGCAGGCGACAGGCGGCAGGCAACGGGCGGCAGGCGGCAGGCGGCGGCGGGCCTGACGGCAGGCGGCGGAAGCTGACAGGCGGCGGGCGGCAGGCGGCCGGGCGGCGGGCTGACAGGCGGCAGGCGACAGGCGGCAGGCAGCAGGCAGCGGCAGGCGGCAGGCGGCAGCGACGGGCTGACGGGCGGCAGGCGACAGGCGGAAACAACAAAACAGACAGGCGACAGGCAACAAACGGCAACAGGCAAGCAACAGGCGGCAGGCTGACGGGCGGCAGGCGGCAGGCGGCAGGCGGCAGGCGACAGGCACAGGCGGCGGGCGGCGGGCGGCAGGCGGCAAGCGGCAGGCTGACAGGCGGCAACAGGCGGCAGGCGGCAGGCGGCAGGCGGCGAGGGCAGGCGGGCAGGCGGCGGGCGCAGGCGACGGGCGGCGGGCGGCAGGCGGCAGGCGGCAGGCGGCAGGCGGCGGGCGGCAGGCGGCGGGCGGCGGGCGGCGGGCGGCAGGCGGCAGCTGACGGGCGACAGGCGACAGGCGACAGGCAACAGGCGGCGGGCTGAGGCGGCAGGACAGGCGACGGGCGGCAGGCGGGCGGCAGGCGGCAGGCGGCAGGCGGCAGGCGGCAGGCGAGGCGGCGGGCGGCAGGCGGCAGGCGAGCAGGCGGCAGGCGGCAGGCGGCGACAGGCGGCAGGCGGCGGGCGGCGGCGGGCGGCAGGCGCGGGCGGCAGGCGGCGGGCGACAGGCGGCAGGCGGCGGGCGGCGGCGGCAGGCGGGCGGCGGGCGGCAGGCGGCGGGCTGGCAGGCGGCAGGCGGCAGGCGGCAGGCAGGCAGGCGGCGCGGGCGGCGGGCGACGGGCAGCGGGCGGCGGCGGGCGGCGGGCGGCAGGCGACGGGCGGCGGGCGACAGGCGGCAGGCGGCGGGCGGACCAGGCGGGCGGCAGGCGGCGGGGCGACGGGCAGGACAGGCGACGGCGGCAACTGACAGGCAACAGAGCGAGCAGGCGGCGGGCAGCAGGCGGCAGGCGGCAGGCGGCAGGCGGCGCAGGCGGCAGGCGGCAGGCGGCAGGCGGCAGGCTGACAGGCGGCAGGCGGCAGGCGACAGGCAACGGGCTGAAGCAGGCGGCAGGCGGCGGGCGGCAGGCGGCAGGCGGCAGGCGACAGCCGGCAGGCTGGCAGGCGGCAGGCGGCAGGCGGCAGGCGGCAGGCGGCAGGCGGCAGGCGGCAGGCGGCAGGCGGCGGGCGACAGGCGGGCAGGCGGGCGGCGGCGACAGGCAGGCAGGCGAACTGACAGGCGAGCAGGCGACAGGCTGACGGGCGAAGCAGGCGGCAGGCGGCAGGCGGCAGGCGACAGGCGGCGGGCGGCAGGCGGCAGGGCGACGGGCGGCGGGCGGCGGGCGGCGGGCGACAGGCGGCAGGCGGCAGGCGGCAGGCGGCAGGCGACAGGCAACAGAGCAACAGGCAACAGAACGGCAAACAGGCAGGCAACAGGCAACAAGCAACAGGCCGACAGGCAACAGGCGACAGGCGGACAGCAAGCGGCAGGCAACAGGCAGCAGGCAACAGGCGACAGACGGCAGAGCCGACAGGGCTGACAGGCAACAGGCGACAGGCAACAGGGCGGCGACAGGCGGCAGGCATACAGGCAACGCAACAGGCGACGGGCGACAGGCGGCAGGCGGCGGGCGGCAGGCGGCAGGCGACAGGCGGCCAGGCGGCAGGCGGCAGGCGGGCTGACAGGCGGCCCAGGCGGCGGGCGGCGGGCGGCAGGCGACGGGCGGCGGGCGGCAGGGCAGGCGGCAGGCGGCAGGCGGCGGGGCGGCAGGCGGCAGGCGGCGGGCGGCGGGCGGCGGGCGGCGGGCGGCAGGCAAGCAGGCAGGCGGCAGGCGGCAGGCGGCAGGCGACGGGCGGCGGGCGGCGGGCGACGGGCGCAGGCGGCAGGCGACGGGCGGCAGGCGACAGGCAGGCGGCGGGCGGCGGGCGGCGGGCGGCGGGCTGGGCGGGCGGCAGGCGGCGGGCGGCAGGCGGCGGGCGGCGGGCGGCAGGCGGCAGGCGGCAGGCTGAAAGCGACAAGCAACAGGCGGCAGGCGGAGAACAGCAGGCGGGCGGCGGGCAACAGGCAGGCGGCAGGCGGCGGGAGGCGGCAGGCGGCAGGCGGCGGGCGGCAGGCGGCAGGCGGCAGGCGGCAGGCGGCAGGCGGCAGGCGGCAGGCGGCGGCAGGCGGCAGGCGGCAGGCGGCAGGCGGCGGGCGGCAGGCGGCAGGCGGCAGGCGGCGGGCGGCAGGCGGCGGGCGGCAGGCGGCAGGCGGCGGGCGGCGGGCGGCGGGCGGCAGGCGGCAACGGGCCCAGGCGGCAGGCTGGCGGGCGGCAGGCGGCGGGCGGCAGGCGGCGGGCGGCGGGCGACGGGCGGCGGGCGGCGGCAGGCGGCAGGCGGCAGGCGGCAGGCGGCGGGCGGCGGGCGGCAGGCGACAGGCTGACTAGGCGGCAGGCTGGCAGGCGGCAGGCGGCAGGCGACAGGGCAAGAGGCGACGGGCGGCAGGCGGCGGGCGACGGGCGGCGGGCAGGCGGCTAGGCGGCAGGCGGCAGGCGGCAGGCGGCAGGCGGCAGGCGGCAGGCGGCAGGCGGCCGGGCGGCAGGCGGCAGGCGGCAGGCGGCGGGCTGACAGGCGGCAGGCGGCGGGCGGCGGGCTGACAGGCGGGCGGAGCGACGGGCGGCAGGCGGCGGGCGGCAGGCGGCAGGCGACGGGCGGCAGGCTGACAGGCGGCAGGCGGGCAGGCGGCAGGCGGCAGGCGAGCGGGCGGCGGGCGGCAAGCTGGCGGACGACAGGGCGGCAGGCGGCAGACGGAGCAGGGCAGGCGGCGGCAAGCGGCAGGCGGCAACGGACGGCAGACAGGCAGCGGCACGGGCGGCAGGCAAGGCGACGGGCGGCGGGCGACGGGCGGGCAGGCGGCAGGCGGCGGGCTGACAGGCGGCAGGCGGCAGGCGGCAGGCGGCAGGCGGCGGGCGGCAGGCGGCAGGCGGCTGGCCAGGCGGCGGGCGGCGGGCTGACAGGCGGCGGGCGGCGGGCGGCAGGCGGCGGGCGGCAGGCGGCGGGCGGCGGGCGGCAGGCGACGGGCGGCAGGCGGCAGGCGGCGGGCGGCAGGCAGGCGGGCGGCAGGCGACAGGCGGCAGGCGGCAGGCGGCAGGCGGCAGGCGGCAGGCGGCAGGCGGCAGGCGGCAGGCGGCAGGCGGCAGGCTGACAGGCGGCAGGCGGCAGGCGGCGGGCGGCAGGCGGCGGGCGGCAGGCGGCAGGCGGCAGGCGGCAGGCGGCGGGCGGCGGGGCGGCGGGCGGCAGGCGGCAGGGCGGCAGGCGGCAGGCTGCCAGGCGGCAGGCGACAGGCGGCGGGCGGCAGGGCAGGCGGCAGGCGGCAGGCGGCAGGCGGCAGGCGGCAGGCGGCGGCAGACAGGCGGCGGCAGGCAACAGGCGGCAGGCGGCGGGGCAGGCGGCAGGCGGCAGGCGGCAGGCGGCAGGCGGCAGGCGGCAGGCGGCAGGCGGCAGGCAGACAGGCGGCAGGCGGCAGGCGGGGCAGGCGGCAGGCGGCAGGCGGCAGGCGGCGAGGCGACCCAGGCGGCAGGCTGACGGGCGGCAGGTGGCGGGGCGGCAGGCGGCAGGCGGCGGGCTGACGGGCGGCAGGCGACGGGCGGCAGGCGGCAGGCGGCGGGCGGCAGGCGGCTGACGGGCGGCAGGCGGCAGGCGGCGGGCAGGCGGCAGGCGGCAGGCGGCAGGCGGCAGGCGGCGGGCGGCAGGCGCGGGCGGCAGGCGGCAGGCGGCAGGCGGCAGGCGGCAGGCGGCAGGCGGCAGGCGACAGGCGGCAGGCGGCCCGGGCTGGGCGGCAGGCGGCAGGCGGCGGGCGACGGGCGACAGGCGGCAGGCGACGGGCTGACGGGCGGCAGGCGGCGGGCGGCAGGCGGCAGGCGGCAGGCGACGGAGACGGCAGGCGGCGGGCGGCAGGCGACAGGCGGCAGGCGGCAGGCGGCAGGCGGCAGGCCGGCAGGCGGCAGGCGGCAGGCGGCAGGCGGCAGGCGGCAGGCGGCGGGCGGCAGGCGGCAGGCGGCAGGCGGCAGGCGGCAGGCGGCAGGCGGCAGGCTGACAGGC
>NW_024572331.1:0-10865 GCF_018153835.1 Drosophila eugracilis
CAACTCCTGATCATACTATTTCTGTAAGACAGGTAAGTGTACTAATGGCAGAAAAAACAAAAGAGAACAAGAAAATGCGAAAAACAAAATAAATTGCAATTAACAATTAAATTCGTGCAAGTGTATAAGTGTGAGTGTTCAAAATGTGGCAGAATGCAAATAATAATAATAATAATAATATAATTCGTGGCCGTATATGTGCACATCAAACTCTGATAAGGCACCGGGACCACGCAATTAATATATTCACCTAAAATTGTTGAAATAAAAAATGCTTAATAAGAAAATCGTGACCGAATATGTGCACATCAAACTCTGATAAGGCACCGGGATCACGTAATTAATTCACCTAAAATTGTTAAAATACAAATGCATAATAAAAAAAAAACCGTGACCGAATATGTGCACATCAAACTCTGATAAGGCACCGGGATCACGAAATCAATATATTCACCTGAAAAAAAAAACAAAAAAAAAAATTGTGTAAATAAAAATGCATAAAAAAAAAACCGTGACCGAATATGTGCACATCAAACGCTGATAAGGCACCGGGATCACGAAATCAAAATATTCACAAAATTTTTGTCAAATAATAGAATGCATAATAAAAATCTGTGGCCGTATATGTGCACATCAAACGTTGATAAGGCACCGGGACCACAGATCTAAAAAAAAAAAAAAAAAAAAAAAAAATATATATATTAATAATTAAATAATTTTTATTTAAAAAAAAAAAAAAACAGAGATCCAAACGACACTTATTTTGACCCCACACATCATAAAAAAAAAACAGCCACAATGAAGCCACACAAAGACATAACGAGCAAAACCGTTGAGACAGCAATTCATGCGCAAATAAAAGAATTTAATAAAACGAACACACCAATTATACACTATGCAGCAAAAATCCAGTTCAAATAATTACGCCGTATTTTATTTTACGAAAATATTGTTCTCTCTTGTAGTCGCCATAAGTTCACTCACCTATAGTCATGTAATTACTTTATTAAAACAATTCACTAGTCCCATATATATACATATATTACAGTCAATACTAAACACGACACGGGGAGAAGATACCACTGGAACAACACACAACAATTAAAATTTTTACGAAATCTACGCAAGTCACAGAAAACTAGAATTTACTTACTAGATATTATATTTACAATTAATATTACGACATTTACAATTTATCACTAAAATCATAATATTCATAATCAATCTCATAAATAACGAGAAAGAATAACTAAATGTTAAAGAAAGTTAGCGCAGCTAGTAAACTTAGAACCAGATTAGGCTTGAGAAGTGGAGGTAGTCTAATAGACATAAGAGAACTTGAGGAGGAAGAACAGTATAACCAAATAGAACAAGAAGCACCGCCCTCTAATACCAACATGAATAATTTAGACTCTGGAAACGCATCGGGCTCCCTCAGCCCCACAGTTAGCAACTCGATGACTATTGTCAGCACAAATTTAAGTCCGAAAGATATATTGGGTTTTGTACAACACTTGCCAACTTACGAGGGTCCCTCTGACAATCTAGAAACTTTTATTGACAGTGTTGAGGAATTACTTATGCTCATTCGGTCCGTAGATCAGACCCCGTACGGCCAAATGATTCTCAGGGCAATTCGTAATAGAGTAAAAGGCAAGGCACATGAAGCATTGGACCTTTGCGGTACACCGCTTATCTGGGATGAAATCAAAGCAAATCTTAAACGACTCTACACTAGCAAGAAGACGGAGGCTATATTGATTCGCGAAATTCAAACTTTACCAAGCGGACTTTCCATAAATAAACTCTTTTTCGCAATAGCAAAGTTGAGAAGTCAACTGGTGTCATTGACCAATGATTCAGATCGCGATGCCCAAAACTTAGGTGCAAAACACGCCCTATACTCCGACATTTGCCTCAATGCATTTGTTGTGGGATTAATCGGCCCACTTAAAACAATTATCAGGTCCCGAAATCCAGAATCTATAGAAAAAGCCTACGAAATCGCACAAATAGAACAGAACTTTTATTACCAGAACTCTGATGGTCAACAAAATAATCGCCGTCGCGAAAATTCAAATGATCAACAAAATTACCGCAATCGCGAAAATTCGGTTGATCGGAACCGCCCGTATCAACGTCACCAACAAAATCAGAGACAATCGGGTAGCAACAGCACTAGGAGAAACGACACTCGTCAACAGCCTCAAAATCGACAGGAGAATCATTCTTCCAGAACTCAGAACCCTTTCCGAAACAATTCGGGATCAAATTCTTCCTCCCAACAAAACAACAATACTCCTTCTGCCTCATGCAACATCAATGATGGCGCAAATTTTTTACAAGAAGCCTCGGACAACCAGTCGGCTTCTTAAACAAAAAATCCCATGGGAAATCTTTACCTTACGTTATTTTATCCTCAAAATCCATTTCAACAAACCCACATAAATTTCTTATAGACACCGGGTCCACGTACTCTTTTATAAAACCAACATTGATTACAAAAGACCATATTCAGAAATTAAACAGTCATATCAACATCCAAACCGTTCTCAACAAGTTCCAAATCCAAGAATATACAGACTCAATTATTTTCGAGCAATTTGACACAACGAAGAAAACAAAATTCTTTTTGTTTGACTTCCACCCTCATTTTAATGGTCTCTTGGGCATGGATTTCTTAAGTAGCCTAGATGCAAAAATAAACATAGCAGATTCTATCCTAGAAACGACGAGGTTTTCCCTACCAATTTTAACGAGCACAAACCCGGTAGACACAACGCATACTATACCACTAAACACTAAGGTTAGATTACCACTCCCTGTGAATTTAATGGAGGGAGATTTTTTATTCGAGAATACAACCTTAAACAACGATTTAATAATCACAGGTGGTCTTTATACCGCAGTTGCAGGCTTTGCACACTTTGAAGTATGCAACATGTCAGACTACGACCAGACATTATATTTAGAGGAACCATTGCAGGCAGAATCAGCCCCTGTACAAGATTACGAATACTTACACCGCATGTTCGCTGGCGAAGGCCCGAACCCCACAGACACACAGTCAGAATTAGATATTCAAACAGAGCACTTGAACAATGAAGAAAAACAAAACCTAATTTAACTTTGCAAACAGTTCAAAAAACTTTTCTATAACGAAGATAACCAACTAACATTTTCTAACGTCGTTAAACACTCGATCCCAACGGTAGACGATGTACCTATCCACACCAAATCCTATAGATACCCATTTATTCATAAAGAGGAAGTTCGGAAACAAATTTCAAAGATGCTTCAACAGAATATTATTAGAAACAGTCATTCCCCTTGGAGCGCACCTGTATGGGTCGTCCCCAAGAAATCCGATGCATCAGGTCAGAAAAAGTGGCGTCTAGTTATAGATTTCCGTAAACTAAACGAAAAAACTATTTCAGATAGATATCCAATCCCTAATATAGCAGACATATTGGACAGTATAGGGAAAACCAAATATTTCACAACCATTGATTTGGCAAGCGGTTTTCACCAGATAGAAATGAATCCACGTGATGCAAACAAAACAGCATTTACAGTCGAAAACGGACATTACGAGTTTACGAGGATGCCCTTTGGCCTCAAGAACGCACCTGCGACGTTCCAACGCGTTATGGACAACGTCCTAGGCGATTTAGTAGGGAAAGTTTGCCTGGTTTATCTCGACGATATCATAATATTTTCCCCCTCCCTACAAAGCCATATTACAGACATTAAATCAGTTTTCACCAGATTACAAAACGCAAATCTAAAAATACAACCATCTAAATGCAATTTCCTTAGGAAAGAAATTGATTTCTTGGGACACATTGTTACACAGGAAGGAGTTAAGCCTAACCCAGACAAAATCCAAGCGATAAAAGATTTTCCTTGCCCTAAAACCACTAGGGAAATTAAATCGTTCCTAGGCTTATTAGGTTATTACAGGAAGTTCATAAGGGACTTCGCGGGAATAACCAAACCAATAACTAGACAACTGAAGGGCAAGAAATCAATAGTGATTGACGACGAGTTTAAAGAAAAAGAAATGCTAGCGATTGTTTGGTCCGTAGGGCACTTTAGACCTTACCTTTTTGGCCGCAGATTCAAAATAGTAACAGACCATAAACCATTAGTCTGGCTAGAAAATTTAAAGGGTCAAAACCCAAAATTACTTCGGTGGAAAACCACTCTGGCCGCTTATGACTACGAAGTAGTTTATAAAAAGGGCTCCCAAAATGTTGTTGCTGATGCACTTAGCAGAATAGAACCAAATTTAAATGTAAACGAAGACCCACCGAGAATAACAGTTGTCCAAAAACCACTAAATTATTTTAATATCCAAATAGTTTTCCAAATCGGGCCATCAATCCCAGTACAAATAATAACACCATTTCCCCAGAAAATAAGACGAACCTTCTCGGAACCTGAATATACGTTTGACTCAATCACTAATATACTTCAGACTATTCTCAAACCAAACAAAACACATGCCATTTCGGCACCGGATAACGTCTTTCTTATAATTGAAGAGGCGTTCAACAATTATTTTACAGGGAATAACTTATATAACATCTGTCGTTGCACATCACTTTTAATCGACCTTTCCAGTACAGAAGAACAAAAGAGCAAAATTCAATTATACCATCTTAATAGCAACCATAGAGGAATCGATGAAACCTTTAGTCATCTCAAAAGGGACGTATATTTTCCGCGTATGAAAGCAATTATTACACAAATAATCAACGACTGTGACATTTGTCTAACACTTAAATATGATAGACAACCTCATAGACCTTTCATGCAGGCCCCACCTGCACCATCAGGGCCTTTAGATGTTGTCCATATTGACATCTACACAATCAATAACACGAATAATTTAACCATCATCGACAAATTTTCGAAGTTTGCGCAAGCATACCCATTAACTAATAGGAACTCAATTAAGGTTATCGCAGCACTTTCACATTTCTTCAGTACCTTTGGCTTACCCAAAAAATTGGTCTTTGACCAAGGCGCGGAATTCTCAGGGAACTTATTTAACGATTTTCTGGCACAGTACAACATAACCATTCATATGACTTCGTTTCAACAATCAACGGGAAACGCACCTGTTGAAAGACTCCATTCAACGTTCACGGAACTGTATAGAATAATTGTCAACCGCAGAAAAGAACTCCAACTGCAATGTGACCACGCAGAAATATTCGCGGAAGTATTGACAACATATAACAATGCGATACATTCCAGTACCGCCCATACACCATTCGAACTTTTCCATGGTAGAACTCACATATTTGAAAAAACAGTGAAGTTCGACAACCACCATGATTACTTAACAAAACTTAACGAATTTAGAAGGGAACTATACCCTCAAATCCAGAACCAATTAAGTAACAAAACAGAACAAAGATTGACCAAGTTAAATCAAGAAAGGGAGCCACCAGTTCAGGTCGAAAGCGACGATGTGGTGTTCAGAAAAGAAAATAGGAGAAACAAACTAACACCTAGATTTTCGTTACACAAAGTCAGAGCTAATAAAGGGGTTACACTAATAACAACCAGACAACAAAAATTACACAAACAGAAAATAAGAAAAACAATCAGGAAAAACAATAACACCCAGTAAACCCGCATCATTCCAGAACAACGCATTCCACCGCACAGTCTTTCTCTTTGGAAAGACTCAACGGATCCTCACCTCTCGCACTCATTCATCTGGGAAACGCTCACATGACACAAAATCATAAAATTCTGACCCATGTCGTAGACATCCAAGACTTCAAGGAGTGCGTTCTCAAAATAAGAAACACATTAAAAGCCCTTACACTAGATACAACATTTAGAATTTCGGAAGAAATTATTCAAGGGAAACTACAACAATTAGAAGACAGAATAGACACCTTACTTCCACACGTAAGGAGTAAAAGAGGTTTGATAAATGGCCTAGGAACCATTTTCAAATCAATATCAGGAAATTTAGATGACAATGATGGCCAGAACATTCTTGCCGAGATAAAAACCCTAAAAGAAACATCCCATGCCTTGAAGAATGATCAAGAAAAACAAGTAAACTTCGATAAACAAGTTATTATTAGGTTCAACAACATTACAGAACACATTAATAGGGAACAAGCCAAACTACAACACTTTTTGGATACAGCACAGAATTCAATCTTCAAAGAACTCAGAGAGGATAGAGAAAATATATACACACTACAATATATTAACCGAATAAACTTTAACATCGACACTCTAACAGAACACATTAATAATATAGCAGAAAGCCTTTTGGCTAGCAAATTAGGATTAATCCCAAAATTTTTATTCAACAAAGAACAAATTAATTCTATTAGAAATATGTTAAGCATTCAAAACATTAACTTACAATTAGATGAACACATCTATAACATTCTTATACCATCATGTTATACTTTCAATACCAAATTATTGTTTAACGTTAAGATACCAATATTCGATACAAAAATTTATAAATTCACTCATATTGTTCCCTTACCATTAAACAACTCACACTTCATCATTTCCCCGGAATTCCTGGCACATGCCAACAACACCTTTCACCAATTTCATGAAAGCTGTCTTAAAGTGGAGCGGGAGTTTTTCTGCGAAAAAACGCATATGGATATGGTGACCAAAAACAACAGATGCCTGTCGGACATCGTCAAGAACGCAAAGGAAACAAAATGCGATGTGATGGACACAGAATACGAAATGAACATATTTGAAGCCGAAAAAGATTTTATCTTTATTTTCAACGGACAAAACGTCACCCTTAAATCAACGTGCTATGACGAGACACAGCTGGATGGCTCCTACATACTACGGTACAATAATTGTACAGTATGGATAAACGACGTGGAATACAGCGACAGAGAATTGATAGAACACGACCACTTTACTTTTGTACTCCCACCAGTCGACAAGATTACGAAAAATCAAACCATCAAAACACTATCGCTGGAGAAGTTACACCTAGAAACCCTATCGACAGCTGGGAAGATCACCAACATGGACAATGCAACACATTATAAATTTACAGCCATATATTCGACAATATTACTGATCTTAGTCCTCATCGTCATCCTCCGAATATGCAATAGACCAAAGACGATCTTTTTCCCGCAACCTACACCTGTACCTACCTTTGTGGAGCCGACCATTCCTTCGCTATGGCCCTCTCTCCACTCTAGGGGGGGAGGAGTTACCGCACACATTGTTGCGGACACACCGCCGCCCCCCAAGCCTCAGCGACACAGATAAATGGTCATTAACCCATTCACTGTGTGCACAAACGCTGAGTCTGGAGACCAGCGGAAGCTAGCGGAGCCAGCCGTCTTTTCGTCACCCAGAGCCAGCCGTCTCTCCGTCACCCGAAACCAGCCGCATCGACAGCCACGCAAATATGCAAGATGTGCAAATTCCCCTCTTCCCGTTTTCCATTCCATTCTCATTCGCACTTATTTCATAAGTTAGTTCTTAGTTTCGAAGACAATAAAGATTCATTATAATTTTGACCGAAGACGAAAGAGGTTCTGATTTATTAAAACTTATCGAATATTACTAAAACACCCATTGGACTCACTCGCAATATACCTGGATACTGAAAACACCCCTGGGACTTAACCCACAGTATACCTAGATACTGTAATTCGGGCACAGGAGCACCTGAAGGTACCGGCAGGCTGGGGTATGCAGATGCATATCCAGCAGGTGGCTTGGAGACCACAGCCGGCACCGTGACGTACCTCTGGGACGACGGGGGTGGCATCCGTTGCTGGTCGCAAATAGCCTGCAACGCAGCGTTTTGCGACGACAGCGCCAGCACCAACCCCTCGAAGCCGCTCAGGCACTTCATCATGGCACAGGCCTGCTCAGTCGAAAGTTTAGTCGCAACGAATTCCTTGAAGAAAGCCTCCTTTACCCTGACCAGCTCCGCCACAGTATCGTTAGTCGACGCTATGGGAGGAGGCTGGACGGTGGCACGGGGAGGGGCAGCCTGCCTGTCCAGCAGCTCGAAAACATCTTCCATCGTGCCCAACGCTACAGGCTCACCGCCTTCGCCACCGACAGCCAGCTGCTTCGCAGCCGTAGTTGTCGCCGAAGATGTGGGCGAAACAGGTTTCACCCGATTTCCCCGACGACGTCTTCCAGTTCGGCTGTTAGCTCTACTGCTAGCCGCCGACCTGTCGCTGTCGCTAGTGGCGCCCTCTATTTGGGCGAGGTGGCGCCATCACGCTATAGGAAATTTGACCACTTTTTCTGGCCAAAAATAATATCTCAAAAACTAAACAAGATATTTTGATTCTGTTTTTTGATTTGAGTTCATATGGTCAATAGATTTCAGGTGTCAAAAAATTGTGGGCGTGGCACCGCCCCTAACCTTAAAATCACATTCTAACTCAAAAACTAAGCAAGATATTTTGATACTGTTTTTTGATTTGAGTTCATATGGTCAAAAGACTGTAGATTTGAAAAAATTGTGGGCGTGGCACCGCCCATAACCTTAAAATCACATTCTAACTCAAAAAGTAAGCAAGATCAACTTATTGAGCGAATATGTTTATTAGCTATTTTAATATTAAATAACAATGTTTCTTATAATATTTTTGAGTTTTTATTAAATAGTAGTGGACGTTGCACGACTAATTTAAGGAACAATGTTGAGTCTGTAATAAAGCAGAATTTTTAATGTATTGTAGGTAATATGTTTCAATACACACCTATAAAAGTTCATGGTCTTCGTTTTCCAAATCGATATCATAGGAAAACTCCAAAAGATCAGAGTCTAAGCAACCCTCTTCCTCTATTACATCATCTAAATTTGACGAGCAATGCAATAAATTTACTACTTCTGAAGGGAGACACATTCTCTTCTGGCGCCGTATTCGTGTCTCCAAATTTACTGTTGAAATTACGGGATCAGAAGTATCCAAAAATCTTTGAAATACATCCGTCAAGTTCAGTATTCTACTGCTCTTTCTGGCGTGATGTATGCGGTCGGATTTGTATAATTTGTTTCTTGATTCTTGGCACAAATCTTGCACACTTAAAATTTTTGTTAAGCAGGAAATCGTGGGGAAGGCGTGGCTCCGCATATTGCACAAGCTTGGGTGGATTTCGTGCCTGTCAATGCGTTCAGAACTTTCCCATCTATCACAGTTAAATGTAGTTAAAACTTAACATAAACCATCTTTCCGCTTTCTAACACAACTTTCCAAGGCACTAAGTTCAAAATTTGATTTTGTATGTGGTGATATTCTTTTAAAATTAATGCTGTACTCTCCTTTACAAATTCCAATTTTAACGGCCGACAAAATCGAATAGATTGTGGCGTACAGTTGTTCCATAAAACGTTTCCGTTCGCATCTATCAACCGTAAGGGCGTTACCGTCGTCGCAAATATATTTGAGTCTTCAGATTGTCCTCTCGAAGATCTTTGTTTAAAATTGGAATGTCCTGAGCTTCCATCAAAACCGTAGCTTAATATGAGCTCCGCCGATAAAAAAGGTGTGCCCTGTTCTTCTATTATATTTTCAACGACGTCAACTTGCAATTCAATCAACCGGCTCGCTGTATGGCTGAGAAGACTCTGGAGCGTTACTTCAGCTTTCATATCGCTTACCGTGAAATCTTCGGGTAGGCACATTTTTTTCTGATCAACAACCGTCGTATATAATGGATATATATAACTTTTTTTTTTTTTTGATTGCTTTCGTATAGCCGTGTATTGATCTTTCGTAAAGTTTTGGTCCAAAAGAAAAGCCAACGCTTCAGTTGGACTTACAGCTTCTGGCTCTATAACTGGTTCCCTAATTGCTTTAAGCATAACTTTTGCTTTTTCGGGGCATTTAGATAGAAGCTGTAACACAGCGGCCAAGTCAACAAGTTTTTGTTTTTTGGCAGCCAAGCTTGCTGCTAGAACTAGCAAACGTGCATTGCTTTCTTTAGATGCAATATTTGCAGCTAGCCTCCTGATAGATCTAGTGCTCTTCGCACTGGATGGCAGTGTTGGTCTACCCCGTTGCCTTGAAATCTTAGGTATATTTATAACGGTTTGGGAATTCAGCCAATCTCTATGCCTGCGCTGGAACTGCTTTAAATTCCTCATGGAACTATTCCAAATTGTTCTTAGGCGGTAGCAAAATTTCTTCGATTTTTTCTCTATACTATCCTTTAAGTTGTCTCCTGGTACAGCAGCTTTAAAAAAATCGAATACAGCATTCTGCTTTGCGATATTCCCACGTGCTCCGTGCCATACGCCGAGCAATTCACTATTGGCCAATTTGAGGTTGCGTTCTAAAAATTGAAATATCACGAAAAGTTCATAAAAGTGCGCTTTCTAGTACTACCATTCGAAAAAGAATTAAATACTCTAACACATAGTTTTTATATCATTAATGGACTCGGCTGGACTCACTTTCAATGCCTTTTTAAAAATTAGAATTAATTCAAAAACTTACATTTTCACAGTATTAGTAGGACAACACAAGTTTTTCTCAAAATACGACATTTACAAACATTAAATACAAACCACACTGGTAAGAACCCATTTTAAATTATTAATTTATAATGCTTCATTTCTTTTTATTCACGATTTTAAAACTGCGCTCAAATCTCAATATTGCCACTGCTTGTAAAGATAAACAGCAACAGCTGTTTTCATCGGCTGATTTCTTCGTAGTGGCGCCATCTATTAAAATTTCTGTTATGCAACACTTAAAATTGATCTAATGTGAATACAATTCAGTTAAAATTATTTTTATTTTTTCACTTTCAAAAAATGGTTTTTGGCCAGAAAAAGTGGCTAAATTTCGTATAGTGCATCAGGC
>NW_024572332.1:0-3473 GCF_018153835.1 Drosophila eugracilis
AGAAAGCATCTTGAAATTTTTACTCTTATTTTTCATTTTGGGTTTCCGGGTCTTGTGGGCGAAGATAGATGAAGGAAAAAAAAACCTACATGCTTAGATATCCAGCTTTTTCTAAAAATGCGAAAACCGTCTTTTCTCGAGCAGGTGGAGCGTAAGAATGGTCTGGCCGGATAATGGTACCACCATAAGATGCGATGTCTATGGAGATAATATATACTTAATCTTAGCTTTTTAGCTCTAATAGTTCCTTGTGGGCTTTAGAGGTGGGTGTGGCAGGATCGTGCACAAACTTCTACTGCGTAGGGACCTAACAGATCTGCCTGCTAAATCGCAACTCTTTTATCTTTATAGTTCCTGAGATCTTAGCATTGCCTACGGACAGACGGATACGGCAATCGACTTCGACTTTATGAAGACGGGATAAGCGCTCGAGAGTCGCCAACGGGTGACTATTATATTTCGGTCTCGATTGAAATCATAGAAAAAAAATGTCGTCATTTTTTTGTCGCACCGTTCACGGCACCGCAATTTTGTATAATTCATTCGCATGTGAAAGTTAAGAAATTTATTTATTATTATCATTTATTTATTTTATTAATATTAATAATCTCCAAGCGCCTTTCACACAATTCGGGGTGAAGGTCAAAAACTCAATTAGCATCGTGTACGGTGGACATTATACCTGCAAACTAAAGCTGCAGTCAGCATCGGCTGCTGTACATTTCCGGAAACGCCTTGCATAATTTCGGTTGCTGCTGATGTTCTCGTTTTCGGTTTCCGTTCTACCCGCTACTCGTCTCGCTTTCACTTCCGCCGTTAGTCAAGTGCATCGGAAAGTTCGCGTAGTGACTTATTTGTATACTCTTTTCAGAAATTATTTCTGTAATGTCGGGAAACGCAAATAAAAGAGAGAGCAGAAAACGAAGACTTTAGGGCACTGACAGGCTCCTTGGAACGTCACCAGGCGTTAAAAACAATACAAAACCTTAAATGACGAAAAGTTGCCAAGTTCGATGAAAGTGATTTGCCGTGCGGTTAGAGTTAGTCCTAGAGGATGAATTCCGACTTTGACTGACCTGCAACCTGAACTGAACATAACAGCCGCAACGAAGTCTTATCTGCACATAAAAAGAGCAGTCTAACCTAGCCAAAACCGACGTCAAGATTAAGGACGGTGTTGTGCGATACTAGCAAGGGTCTTGCTGATCCCTGATCTTACTCTTTCACTCAGTGCCTGATAGTGCTGGTACTTCCTGACGCCATGCTACATACTCATCTTGCCCCGTTAAACTCAGGGCAACTTGACTATAATAGCAACGGTATGTCGCACAATGTGCCGTTGGGCTCTTACTTATTCGGAAAGCCTCGACCGCAGTAACGTGCCCAAGCAGGCGTCTCTACACTCAGCTCAAGAAGCTGGTGATTAACTGCGCTTATTCTGTTACTTGAAACTCGGCCTGAAGTCTTTGTTCTTGTTGGGCTAACACAGCCTTCCATGTGGGCTGCGTTGTGGCCACAACCACCCACAACCCTGGCCACCTGTTCTGGGACTAAGGCTTGCGCTAGCGCTTCGGAAATCATCACTTCTCCGTTTCGCTTCTTTCCCGTTTCACTTCTCTATATGGGCCCCGAATCCATCAAGACTAAGCTGAGGTGGTTACGACGCTTCACATTCACTGAAAGGCCGAAGATATTCTAATTCGACTATTAAAATTATCCTAGCAAACGGAAATAAATATAAAATTAAATATAAAAATATTTTATTTAGAAGAATTAATATTCGAAAAAAAAATAGTTTTTCACTTTAAAAAAATTTTACTTCAAAAATATTCATTTAAATATTCATTTAAAACTCCAAAAATTTAATTTAATCTTTATTCATTTTTAATATGCCTTTATTAGGCCACACACTGATTGCAATTACTATTTATTATTTATGCAAAATTAAAATAAAAAATTGTCTCAAGGAAAAAATTTTCCTAGCCAATTGTAATTCTCTTTTTTTTTTTTTCGAGGCTGTATTTAATCGAAACAAAGATTGTCAAGGTCAAGAGTTATGTCATGTGGCCGGCGGGGACGAGAGGCGCACCTACCGAGCTCGGGGAGTCTTGGCTCCATTGACCAATAACCACCAGGAAGGGTTCGATTTCTCATTAACCCTTACGCTTACAGGAAGGCATGCTCTGCTTACAAAACTAGGCGACTATAGTACCAGAAGTCTCCTGACCAACTTTTTAGATAACCTTGTTTCAAAATGTATCAAATCCAAACAATAGCCACGTCATTTGAAAACTGCTATAACTTGTTACTGCTGCTTTGAACAATCAACAAAATTAAATTTGGTAATTCCTAAACGTAATGTTATATTTTTTCAAACCAAACATTAGCCAATGTCATTTGAAAACTTAACAACTTTTTGTTACTGCTGCTGCTTGAACAATCAACAAAGAAATAAATTTGTGTACCCAATAAAACAGATAATTACTGCACTTTTTGGTAATTTTTCTAGAACTCACACCTTATTGGGGTTGGGATGCAGAATTATTTAAACTAAAACTATCTATTAACGAGATCTTTAGAAACTACGTGGCATGTGGGCATTATAAAATTATTTACATCTATTTTAGTAGAATTGAGCCTTCTTTAAAGTCATTTTGGTGCTTGTCACATAAAGTAAAGTTGGGTGGGCTCAGTGCCGTAGTTTTTTTTTTGGAGTTACATATTTCTAGAAAATTTAATGATAAACTGTAACACGATTTTTACATTTTATTTTTTTATTTTGTTTATCAAGTTATTGGTTCAGTCTCTAAATTGTTGTAAAATGCTTTATCAGATCTAAGTAAAGGGTTGCGCAGACAACCAAAATAGGAAAGCAAGTGGGGAAAAGAATTAAATAAGAAACAGTGTTCAAGTCAGTTGCTCGGGTATCTATTCTGGGCAATATTAATATTTTTCTCGTCTGACCCAATAAATCACGATTCTATGCCGTCAGAAGAATAACTGAGCTCCAGGACACATCGTTAAGATTGTGAGGGCTAAGATGCCAAATTTTGTGAGTCCAGGGCGTGAATTTTATTTAATAATGTTATATATTAACAAATTTTAATGTCAAACTAAAAAATGATTTACACATTTAACTATTTTTATTATATTCTGTTCCATTTTATTGCTCTCAGAATTTTCTAAACGTCATTTAAAATGCTTGGAAGAACTAAGTTAAATCTTAAGCACTAGACTACATAGGCAGAATTTCATGAGTGGAATATAAATTTTTTTTAGTTGTTTGGCAGTCGTGCACATGCACTGGTTTCGTACGGTCGTGTTAAGCTCCTAATCAGTTACCAGAGAGTGATCTCGAACTTTTTCTGTGGTGGTTATCTGCACACAATCTATTTTTAGACATCGCCCGCCAGTTTGACCAATTTATCAGCCCGAACGAAAGTGTAATTGTGTTCGACTTTGCCCATTGGGCT
>NW_024572333.1:0-34122 GCF_018153835.1 Drosophila eugracilis
TTATTGTTATTGTTATTGTTATTGTTATTGTTATTGTTATTGTTATTGTTATTGTTATTGTTATTGTTATTGTTATTGTTATTGTTATTGTTATTGTTATTGTTATTGTTATTGTTATTGTTATTGTTATTGTTATTGTTATTGTTATTGTTATTGTTATTGTTATTGTTATTGTTATTGTTATTGTTATTGTTATTGTTATTGTTATTGTTATTGTTATTGTTATTGTTATTGTTATTGTTATTGTTATTGTTATTGTTATTGTTATTGTTATTGTTATTGTTATTGTTATTTGTTATTGTTATTGTTATTGTTATTGTTATTGTTATTGTTATTGTTATTGTTATTATTGTTATTGTTATTGTTATTGTTATTGTTATTGTTATTGTTATTGTTATTGTTATTGTTATTGTTATTGTTATTGTTATTGTTATTGTTATTGTTATTGTTATTGTTATTGTTGTTATTGTTATTGTTATTGTTATTGTTATTGTTATTGTTATTGTTATTGTTATTGTTATTGTTATTGTTATTGTTATTGTTATTGTTATTGTTATTGTTATTGTTATTGTTATTGTTATTGTTATTGTTATTGTTATTGTTATTGTTATTGTTATTGTTATTGTTATTGTTATTGTTATTGTTATTGTTATTGTTATTGTTATTGTTATTGTTATTGTTATTGTTATTGTTATTGTTATTGTTATTGTTATTGTTATTGTTATTGTTATTGTTATTGTTATTGTTATTGTTATTGTTATTGTTATTGTTATTGTTATTGTTATTGTTATTGTTATTGTTATTGTTATTGTTATTGTTATTGTTATTGTTATTGTTATTGTTATTGTTATTGTTATTGTTATTGTTATTGTTATTGTTATTGTTATTGTTATTGATTGTTGTTATTGTTATTGTTATTGTTATTGTTATTGTTATTGTTATTGTTATTGTTATTGTTATTGTTATTGTTATTGTTATTGTTATTGTTATTGTTATTGTTATTTGTTATTGTTATTGTTATTGTTATTGTTATTGTTATTGTTATTGTTATTGTTATTGTTATTGTTATTGTTATTGTTATTGTTATTGTTATTGTTATTGTTATTGTTATTGTTATTTATATTGTTATTATTGTTATTGTTATTGTTTATTGTTATTGTTATTGTTATTGTTTATTGTTATTGTTTATTGTTATTGTTTATTGTTATTGTTTATTGTTATTGTTTATTGTTATTGTTTATTGTTATTGTTATTGTTATTGTTATTGTTATTGTTATTGTTATTGTTATTGTTATTGTTATTGTTATTGTTATTGTTATTGTTATTGTTATTGTTATTGTTATTGTTATTGTTATTGTTACATTATTGTTGTTATTGTTATTGTTATTGTTATTGTTATTGTTATTGTTATTGTTATTTGTTATTGTTATTGTTATTTGTTATTGTTATTGTTATTTGTTATTGTTATTGTTATTGTTATTGTTATTGTTATTGTTATTGTTATTGTTATTGTTATTGTTATTGTTATTGTTATTGTTATTGTTATTGTTATTGATATTGTTATTGTTATTGTTATTGTTATTGTTATTGTTATTATTGTTATTGTTATTGTTATTGTTATTGTTATTATATTGTTATTGTTATTGTTATTGTTATTGTTATTGTTATTGTTATTGTTATTGTTATTGTTATTGTTATTGTTATTGTTATTGTTATTGTTATTGTTATTGTTATTGTTATTATATTGTTATTGTTATTGTTATTGTTATTGTTATTGTTATTGTTATTGTTATTGTTATTGTTATTGTTATTGTTATTGTTATTGTTATTGTTATTGTTATTGTTATTGTTATTGTTATTGTTATTGTTATTGTTATTGTTATTGTTATTGTTATTGTTATTGTTATTGTTATTTATTATTATTGTTATTGTTATTGTTATTGTTATTGTTATTGTTATTGTTATTGTTATTGTTATTGTTATTGTTATTGTTATTGTTATTGTTATTGTTATTTTGTTATTGTTATTGTTATTGTTATTGTTATTGTTATTGTTATTGTTATTGTTATTGTTATTGTTATTGTTATTGTTATTGTTATTGTTATTGTTATTGTTATTGTTATTGTTATTGTTATTGTTATTGTTATTGTTATTGTTATTGTTATTGTTGTTATTGTTATTGTTATTGTTATTGTTATTGTTATTGTTATTATTGTTATTGTTATTGTTATTGTTATTGTTATTGTTATTGTTATTGTTATTGTTATTGTTATTGTTATTGTTATTGTTATTGTTATTGTTATTGTTATTGTTATTGTTATTGTTATTGTTATTGTTATTGTTATTGTTATTGTTATTGTTATTGTTATTGTTATTGTTATTGTTATTGTTATTGTTATTGTTATTGTTATTGTTATTGTTATTGTTATTGTTATTGTTATTGTTATTGTTATTGTTATTGTTATTGTTATTGTTATTGTTATTGTTATTGTTATTGTTATTGTTATTGTTATTGTTATTGTTATTGTTATTGTTATTGTTATTGTTATTGTTATATTGTTATTGTTATTGTTATTGTTATTATTATTGTTATTGTTATTTGTTATTGTTATTGTTATTGTTATTGTTATTGTTATTGTTATTGTTATTGTTATTGTTATTGTTTATTGTTATTGTTATTGTTATTGTTATTGTTATTGTTATTGTTATTGTTATTGTTATTGTTATTGTTATTGTTATTGTTATTGTTATTGTTATTGTTATTGTTATTGTTATTGTTATTGTTATTGTTTATTGTTATTGTTATTGTTATTGTTATTATTGTTATTGTTATTGTTATTGTTATTGTTATTGTTATTGTTATTGTTATTGTTATTGTTATTGTTATTGTTATTGTTATTGTTATTGTTATTGTTATTGTTATTGTTATTGTTATATTATATTGTTATTGATATTGTTATTGTTATTGTTATTGTTATTGTTATTATATTGTTATTGTTATTGTTATTGTTTATTGTTATTGTTATTGTTATTGTTATTGTTATTGTTATTGTTATTGTTATTGTTATTGTTATTGTTATTGTTATTTATTGTTATTGTTATTGTTATTGTTATTGTTATTGTTATTGTTATTGTTATTGTTATTGTTATTGTTATTGTTATTGTTATTGTTATTGTTATTGTTATTGTTATTGTTATTGTTATTGTTATTGTTATTGTTATTGTTTATTGTTATTGTCTTGTTATTGTTATTGTTATTGTTATTGTTATTGTTATTGTTATTGTTATTGTTATTGTTATTGTTATTGTTATTGTTATTGTTATTGTTATTGTTATTGTTATTGTTATTGTTATTGTTATTGTTATTGTTATTGTTATTGTTATTGTTATTGTTATTGTTATTGTTATTGTTATTGTTTATTGTTATTGTTATTGTTATTGTTATTGTTATTGTTATTGTTATTGTTATTGTTATTGTTATTGTTATTGTTATTGTTATTGTTATTGTTATTTGTTATTGTTATTGTTATTGTTATTGTTATTGTTATTGTTATTTGTTATTGTTATTGTTATTGTTATTGTTATTGTTATTGTTATTGTTATTGTTATTGTTATTGTTATTGTTATTGTTATTGTTATTGTTATTGTTATTGTTATTGTTATTGTTATTGTTATTGTTATTGATATTGTTATTGTTATTGTTATTGTTATTGTTATTGTTATTGTTATTGTTATTGTTATTGTTATTGTTATTGTTATTTGTTATTGTTATTGTTTTGTTATTGTTATTGTTATTGTTATTGTTATTGTTATTGTTATTGTTATTGTTATTGTTATTGTTATTGTTATTGTTATTGTTATTATTGTTATTTGTTGTTTATTGTTATTGTTATTGTTATTGTTATTGTTATTGTTTTTGTTATTGTTATTGTTATTGTTATTGTTATTGTTATTGTTATTGTTATTGTTATTGTTATTGTTATTGTTATTGTTATTGTTATTGTTATTGTTATTGTTATTGTTATTGTTATTGTTATTGTTATTGTTATTGTTATTGTTATTGTTATTGTTATTGTTATTGTTATTGTTATTGTTATTGTTATTGTTATTGTTTATTGTTATTGTTATTGTTATTGTTATTGTTATTGTTATTGTTATTGTTATTGTTATTGTTATTGTTATTGTTATTGTTATTGTTATTGTTATTGTTATTGTTATTGTTATTGTTATTGTTATTGTTATTGTTATTGTTATTGTTATTGTTATTTGTTATTGTTATTTGTTATTGTTATTGTTATTGTTATTGTTATTGTTATTGTTATTGTTATTGTTATATTGTTATTGTTATTGTTATTGTTATTGTTATTAAAGATTTTTTTACATTTGAATTTTAAATTTGTATTTTATTTTATAATATAGCTTATATATTATAATATATATAAGCTATATATAATAGCTTATATCTAAGCTATTGGCAACATTTATTAAAAACTTTATTAAAAACTCATGGTCTTCATCTTTCATTAAATCTAGATATTTATTTTCTAAATCATCCACTTTTATGTCGTCAAAAAGGTTGTCATCTTCAGGAAAAACAATTTCTTCCGGGTCGTCTATATCAATCCTTTGAGCACATTGAAAGTGCTCATACAAAAACTCATTTCCAAGTACATCCATCGTTTCTTCTCCAAATAGGAAATCTTCCCATTTGAGTGATTCCAACCCTTGTGGAATCGTTTGAGTAGATGACGAGTAGGGTGCAAATACTTTCCTCAGATTCCTGTCTATTGTATCATCCTCGTCTAGAGCCATTACATAGTTTGGCTCCGAGTCTTCGATGACCACCACATCCGTCCGTCAACAATTCCAAACCCTGAATTGAATCGACGATTCCACGGATATTACGCTCATGGTGATTTTGGTGCTCCTGACGAACTGATGCTGAACAATTTGACTGCTCTACTTTTTATACTTAAAGGACATACAGATATGTTATACTCCTAGACCTCCCAACAATCCAATTCAGTTTTTCAACTATATTGAAAGTCCCAAATCCCAAACACTTTGCAATATGAATAGAAATGTCTTAGAAACATGTTCTCAGAAAACAATTACTGCAACGTTACAATCCTTGTATCCCTTTCCTCCTTCAGTTAGTTGAGTTGGTTCATGTTTACCCAATAACTGTATGCATATGTATTGACATTTTTATTACGGTGAAATATGCGAGCGTTAAGAAACGACGACTGCAATGCAAACTATTTAGTCTGTGTTCTTTTGTTTAAAGTATTGAAATCTAAAAAATCTGAAATTTGAATAAACAACTTGAAACATTGACTTATACTTGACTATGCACTTGACAATTTATTATGGTGCGTTCATGAACGTATATCGGATCTCCATATTGTGATAAGTATCCGACCTCTTCACACACATCTGGGGTTCCCACTCAACCTAACACACGCACACACGTAGACAGAGGATTACATATATAGAAATTGACAGTGTGTTTTGAGAAAATTCAACCCCTTAAGTCATTCCCAATCCTCCTAATTAGGGTCAGGAATACATTTCAATATTCCCAAATTACGGATAGGGGGGTCCAAAACTAATCATGACACAATCGTCACATTTTATTACTTCTGTGAACACATGCACTGATTTTAAAAAACTATAATTTATGGGTTTATGATTTCTGTGACAGAATCCATACTGACTAAAAGGGCTTAATAGCCCATAAATCTGTGCCAGAACCTGCGTTCTCTACCTACTATAAATTATTATTCTTTTCAAGAATATTAAATTTCCCATCAACCATTTCCTCAATAAATTCCTCTCGAAGATGTGTTTACCTTTCCGTGGCTTATAGAAAGTAATCCTCAGTTTTTTGTTGTTGTTTGTTGTTGTTTAGCAGTTGTTTTTTGTTGTTTACGGTTTGAGATATAGCCCTTCTCCTTCTGCTATTATGTCGTTTCTTCTCCATTTCGCCATTTTAGCATTGTTTATTATTTTTTCAATGGCTGCACTTTTACTAGCAAAACTACCGAGGGCACTTAGAGCAGTCAAAATAGGTACGATTGGTAAAAAACCACCAGGTTTGGGTACATTACTTATTCTTGGTACTTTCACGTTTTTCTTTAAACCCAATGCCGATTGAACTGATTTTCGTGCAATTTTAATTGCACTCATAATGTCCAATGGCTTTTGTTTTTTTTTAATGTTCTAGTAGCAGCGTTAATAACAGTCGACAGATTCGTCATCTTTACTTTTTTCCTCGTCGTCTTCCCTTTACATTTCTTTCTTGCTTTTAATATTAAAATGTACTGCCGCTTTTTCACCAAGAGTTCTGTCTGGTGCTCTTACACGCGACCATTCTTTAGTAATTAATATAGAATCTGCAATTTGACTTTCAACTAAATCCTTTCAATAGGAATATGCTATACCGAGCTCTTTACAAGCCTTACCCAGCTTATTTATTTCTTGATCTCCTCGTTTCAAACGTTTTTCTAGCTGTGTACCCAGCCCCCACAATTTATGTATATGGTCTTCAAACGGTAATGTAATAATTAAGTTTTTGACATGACCACCCCCTCGTTTACAATTAAAAAGACTAATGAGTTGATTATAAAAACGTTTCCCCATTATATTGACGTTTAATCATCAAAGATTTCTCATGGAATGAAGAACATTAGCTTAAAAAATGCTTTTAATAATTCAAAAACAAAAAATTATCGTTAGAAATATCAGCGATGAAAATGATAAAAAACAACCTCCACCACATTGTTCTCTCTTACTGAATACAATAAGAGCTCTTAATGTTATACCTTCAAATTGTGGTAGACTCCAAACGGATTAAAATTCGAGAATATTTATGTGTTTTCCAAGAGTTTAAATCAACCTAAATATGAGTACTTGGAAAAATTAATAAAACCTATTAAAGGAATGGGATATCATACATTCTCTCATAACGATGGTGTATTAGACCCGAGTGAAACAAAAAAAAATTCTTAATCCGAACTTTCTATCACTTCTAGTTACTAAGATATCAGCTTTTCTACAAAATCCGAAAACCGTCTTTTAAGCTTGGTGGGCGTAAGAGTGGGTGGTATCATGGTATCACCATAATATTAAGTTATATATATTGAATTTCAAATTTCTAGCTCTCATTGTTCCTGTGACCTCTGCTCTTTTAGTTTTTCTTGATTTCTATTTCTATCTCATATAGTTCCTGAGATCTTAGCGTTCATAAAGTTACGTTGATGCTAAGGGCCAGTTTAGTATAGGCCCCAGAAACGCTAGATCCTCCTTGATCTTAGTGTTCTTATGTTGAGGGGATATTAAAGCCTGGTCCGGTGTTTGATCAAAGGAAATTGAACTGGAAGCTTAGTGTGAAATATCTTTATTGTCACGTCCGAACGCTTGTACGGTCAAAGTTCAACTGCCGAAAGTGACCAAGAGAGCTTAAGGTTTATGTATAATGGATCTTATCTTTAAAGTTATGTGTATGTGTAGATTACAATTAAGGTTATTAGAATAGTTCTAGTTATAATTATAGTTATAGTTATTGTAATAGTTATGCATGACTCCCCCGCGACAAGATTTAGAAATCTTAATTGATGAAAACTAAATAATTGTAATACATATACATAGATTCATTAATTGTCAGTATTACTAATTTTAACTTTAATTAATTCTTGATTTTAATTTTGGAATTTGTATTTTCTTTTTACTTGATCTTTATATATTTTCGTATTTATATTGTCGTTTGATATTAGGTAGTTTCCATCCTGTTGGTAGTTATGGGCTAGCTTATACTTAGGATTAAATTTACCAATTTTATTATTTTTTACATAGTCGTTCCTAAAATTATCCTTATCAGTATTATTATTCTTTACATTTAATTGTTACTTATGGCGCCTAATTATTTCTGAAAGACCTTGCAGTTGTTCTGAACTGACCAAATTGTTTAAAAAATCAATTAGTCTATATTTTGTAATATAATGAATAGTATTATTGTAATAGAGGATTGCCTTATATACTTTGTTTTGAATTGTATCGTTGTTTTTATCATCTGCGTTAAATAGCCGAATATGTTCATTTAATATTAAGTGTAGTCTTTCTATATCGGAGTTTCCTGTTATTTTATATGGAGTCTTAAAATGGATATTTATATTGTTTTCTAGCAGAAACTGTTTTATACAGTTTATATAAAATGCATTGCCCGTTACAATTAGTTTGGGCTTACCTAAGTTTTGTATCCTGTCTTTTAATGCTTTCAAAAGAGATATCCACGATCTATCTTTAAGATAATGTGCAGTGGCATATTTTGTCAATTTGTCGATGGTGGTTAGATACATAATGCTTCGCATGGGAAACCAAATATCAATGTGAATTATTTCATTGTGTTGGAAAGGAGTATCGGTTATGTTTAGCTTATATTTTATAGGGTTTCGATCATATTTGGCTAAGTTGCATATTTGGCAGTTATTTACGTATTTTTGGATTTCTTTTTGAAGATTAGGATAATAATATATCTTTTTAATTTCTGAAAAAAATACGTTTATGCCCATATGGTTGTTTCTTAAATGTTCTTCGTTGATTATTTTTAAAATTTCTTCTTTGTCTGTAATATCTTTAAGGATTGTAAACGATCTGATTACTTTTATATTATCGTTGTAGGAAAAATACTGTCTATGGCAGTAGTTACTTTTCGATGGTTCTGGCACAGATTTATGGGCTATTAAGCTGTCACATTAGTGATAAAAACATGGTTTTCCCCGCCCCGAAACCCATTATCGGTCGTCTCCTGTGATAAGGATCCCCTCTCACCCTTTTTATTCAGTATGGATTCTGGCACAGAATTCATAAACCCATAAATTATAGTTTTTAAAATGAGTGCACGTGTTCAAAGAAGTAATAAAATGTAACGATTGTGTCATAATTAGTTTTCCGACCCCCTATCCGTTATTTGGGAATATTGAAATGTATTCCAGACCCTAATTAGGAGGATTGGGAACGTCTTAAGGGGTTGAATTTTCTGAAAGCACATTTTCGATTTCTATATATGTAAGCCTCTGTCTACGTGTGTGCGTGTGTATGGTTGAGTGGGAACCCCAGATGTGTGTGGAAACATGACATGTGGAACCGATGAGGAAGATCCATTCCAACAAATAGATAAAAAAGGACGCACATTAGTGATAAAAACATGGTTTCCCCCACCCCTAAACCCCTTTTCAGTCGTCTCCTGTGATTTGGATTCACCACCCCGCCGGCCCTTATAGTCAGTATGGATTCTAGCACAGAAATCATAAACCCATAAATTATAGTTTTTAAAATCAGTGCAAGTAATAAAATGTAACGATATGGAGAACCGATATACATTCATGGACGCACCATAATAAAATTGTCAAGTGCATAGTCAAGTATAAGTCAATGTTTCAAGTTGTTTATTCAAATTTCAGATTTTTTAGATTTCAGTAAGTAAGGAGAAAAGGGATACAAGTAACGTTGCAGTAATTGTTTTCTGAGAACATGTTTCTAAGATATTTCTAGTAGCTAGAACATAGGACATAGGCTGATTGTAATACATCAGTTTTATGTTTAGCTGAATTGATTTAAAAATTTTTAATACTTATATGCACGGATACTCGGTATGTATGTGTGCGCCTATAAAGCATACTATTGGAAAGGGCTTGAAAAATGCTTTCCAATGACACCAAACACACCAAATGTAATGTAATGATCTTGGACTCCTATGACCTATACCCGAAATAAAGAAATTGGAAAGCATTTTGTCTGAATTCTTTGGATCTGATCGGAAAAGTCTCCAAGCTACCGGAATTACACAAGCGAACTCTAGAGTTTACCCAATACCGCAAGCAGCTTGAGGTTCCGTTCGTCGTGTACGCCGACTTTGAATGTGAACTGGAGCCCAGAAATATTGAAGTAAGCCAAAATTATTCAATTTAAACTCTCATATACCTATAGCTTATGCCTATTATATTAAGTGTGCCTTTGATTCTAAGCTAGATAAATTTGTAATAAAAACAGGTAGTAACGCAGGATCAAATTTTGTAGACTCTTTTGTACAATTTTAAACCAATCATAATGACTCCTGAAATTAAGTATCAATTTCAGGATTCATTAAATTGTTATATTTGTAAAAAAATATTATTAAATGATAGAGTTGGGGATCATTGCCATTTAACAGGTTTATTTATTCTAAATGTAACTTGGAGTATAGACTATATAAATTTATTCCAGTGTTTTTCCATAATTTTTTCTAAATATGATTGTCATTAATTATGTAATCCGTGTGCCGGCCGTCTGTAGCGGGGGTGAAGCCGGCTGGCTGAACGTCCGTGGCGGGGGGTCGGTTGACCGTAGTTGCAGCTAGTAATAATAGCCGCAGCGTGTGTTGTAGGTGGCCGGTTGGGTAACTGCCCTCTTTTTGCCCGCTGGCCTAGGGACTCAGACTGGGTACAAATTTAATAAATCAATTACGGCGATGGCCGTAGTTTCAATTACTGAGCTTTAGCTCTTTATTCTTTCAAAACATAATGTGAACTGAACTTAAGTTGACAAAAAGTTGAACGTATGGCCAGATGCTCGTTGCATCTTCGCTGACCAAGCACAAAATTGCTAAAGTCGTACGATCGCTGGCCACCAATGGCACACAGGCACGGCCTATAACAGTGCACTTGCTGGCTCAGCATTTGGACACCATAAGGGTGGTACAATATTAGGGTGGCCATACGTGAGAAATATAAGTATAATATAAAAAGGTTATCAAATGATATATAAGAAATATAAAAATGGAATAATAAAATATAAAAAAGGAATAATTAAATATAAAATTGCCCTGCCTAGCTTATGCTGGAAGCTGGTCGTTAATTTGTAGGTCCCAAGCAAATGGTTCATGGGTTTTTGGAATGCTGCGTTTCGAAGCCCAAAAGGCAAAAACTCGTAATGTCCATTATCGATTTGGTAGAACCCTTTTGCTAGATCGAGCGAAGAAATAATTTTGAATCCGCCTAGATTATTAAATATTTCGTCTATGTTAGGGATAGGAATCCGATCTTCAATTGTTTGTGAATTCAGTTTTCTGTAATCGACGACAAGTCACCATTTCTGTTGGTTAGAAAGGTCTAGTTTCTTTTGGACCACCCATAAAGGACTATTATATGGACTATTTTAATGCCTTATTATTCCTTGTTTCAGCATATCCTTTATTTGTTTATCTACTTCGCCTTAATGGGCTTTAGGGTACCTATATGCTTTTGAATAAATAGGTATATCTTCTTTTGTGCATATTTTAAGTTTAATTACACTTGTTAACGTCAGGTTGTCACCCTCCTTGTAGAAAATATGTTCCAAGCGTTTTAGAATATCAGAGAGAGTTGTACGCGAGATGTTCTATCCGGTTGAATTGGCCTAACTTAACTGCAAGTTCTTTAGACGGTTTTGGGTGTTGCATGTATAACTTCAGGTTTACATTATTTAACATAATTTTTTGTTCTGCGTAATTTATAATTGCATTTAAATCGTCCAATATGTTTCCCCAAATAATACCGTCAAAATGGCCGTGAAAGTTGTATTCCAAGAACTCACACCAGTAATTATTTATTTTAAATTCCTTAAATGAAGGAAATCTGCAGAGTTTTTGTATTTGAACAGTGTGTCCTATTCCACTTCGGGTGGCAGACATTTTCGTTAATAATACTGAAATCCGCTCCAGTATCAATAATGAATAGCAGGTCTCTTGAGGAAGATCCAACCTTTATATAGGGTAACCTTGATGGTCCTCTAATTGAAAATTTGTATTAATCTGGCCTATATCCATAGGAGCTGAAGAATTATTATTGTTAGGGTTATAATTAGCTAACTCAAGAGTTATTGTGTGGGTTAGCAATGTATCTGTTCTGGTAATTGTTATTGCTTGCGAATCTACTATTTTGCGTATTTAATGTACCAGGGTTATCCTCTGCCCGTGGTTAGTTCTGATATTCATTTTGGGTTTAGTATCATTACTAAAATTATTCTCAAAAGAAGTTTTGTTGTTTATTTGCTTTCGAATGGGCCCATAGAGCGTATAACTCTGATGGCAAGCATCTTCGATAATTGTGTATGCGTTATCTAGTGACTGGGGATTTTTAGCAAAGATCATTGATTTAGTAGGTTCGGGAAGATTGTTCCTAAATACTTTAAGTGAAATTCTATTAACTTCGTCTGTAGTAAACGTCTCATCAGAGTGCTTTTTTCCCCAAAATATTTGATCAAAATCTCTTTTAATTGATCCCAGGAATTAATGTTTTCGTATCTATGCAAAACGGGTCTTACTAATCCAATGCATTTATTTTTTATATAGTTAAGTAAAAGGTTTTTTGATCGTTCATCGAAAATTTCAAAAGTTGGCGTTAAGCTACTAATTTGGTTTACGAAATCTGGAATCTGGTTTTTATCTGATCCATCGAAGTCTTTAATATTTTTAATACAATTCAAATATAGATTAAAAGAGGCAATTACTTCGGCGTTCATTTTGATGTGACTTATGTGTGTATGTAGCTTAGTTATGTGTATAATTTTTAGCTTACGTTAGAACAGTATAGGTCTGTGATTAATGTGAAGAGAATAGGGGAGTTTGTTTTGATTTTGTATGTGATTTTCCAACGTAGCAGTCTTTTAAAGTAGTACAGCTCCGGCAAAAATAGAATGAAGAACGATGATTGATTTTATATTGTATGTATTGTACCACGCAGCAGTCTATGTATAAGATAAGCGACGACGGTGATGATGATCGCTACGCTCGGTTCCAACGAGAACTGGTGGACTAGTCAGGCGATGCTATGTGCTGATAAGGCTGGCTTCGATGCTTATCTATGAGCAGCTCTTGTTTTGTTTTATTATTATTTATTTTTTTTTGGGTGAATTTAATTCCGAACGGGGGTATTTTTGTTAATCCTCGTCGCCAGTTACGTTGATGCTAAGGCCCAGTTTAGTATAGGCCCCAAAAACGCTAGATCCTCCTTGATCTTAGTGTTCTTATGTTGAGGGGCTATTATAGCCTGGTCCGATGTTTGATCAAAGGAAATTGAGCTCGAAGCTTAGTGTGAAAATTGTTTATTGTCACGTCCGAACGCGTGTACGGTCTAAGTTCAACTGCCGAAAGTGATCAAGAGAGCTTAAGGTCTATGTATAATGGATCTTATCTCTAAAGTTATGTGTATGTGTAGATTACAATTAAGGTTATTAGAATAGCTCTAGTTATAATTATAGGTATATTTATAGTTATGGTAATAGTTATGCATGACTATATCAACCTAAATATGAGTACTTGGAAATATTAATATAATTCCTATTAAAGGAATGGGATAACATACATTCTCTCATAATGGTGGTGTATAAGACTCCAGTGAAGCAAAAAATAGTTCTATTATGATATTTGATGATGTAGCTTGTGAAAAACAAGACAGCATAAGACCTTATTTTTGTATGGGTCGTCATAAGAATATTGATTCCTTTTATTTATGTCAAACATATACCCATATACCTAAACACTTGATTCGTGATAATGCAAACTTTATTATAATGTTTAAACAAGATGATTTAAATATGCGACATATATATATAGATCATATTAATACAGATATGGGGTACGACACATTCGTGGAAATTTGTAAAAAATGTTGGGAGGATAAATTTGGATTCTTGCTTATAAGTAAAGGATAACGATATGGATAATGGAAGATATGGAAAGGTTTTGGTCAATTTATTTTGACTTAAAAATGTTATTGATTTGGTATAAAAATACATTAAAATTATAACAACAGATTTCATTATGTCTAGATCAGTGACCTTGTCCTTGAATGGAAATAGTTCTGTTATATATACAAACTATTTTCCACCAATCGAATTGGATGGACGTTTTGAGTGTGCATTAATTGATTTTAGTATGTACAATTCAATCCCAAATATAGTTGAAAAAACAATCTCTTCCATATTGGAACTAATGTAATCACCATTCCTACTGGATCCTATGAACAAAATGATATAACTGATTATATTTATAAAAAACTTAAAGATTATGGTATTGAAAAATCTTTTAAAATTAGAAGCAATAACAATACTCTTCAAGTAATGGAAATAACCAGCACTCGGGAGCCGGTTTAAAAATTAATAAAATTAATTCATATGTAGCCAATACACCTAATCATATGTTACATTACTTGCCAATCAACTGTGATGAAATAAGCACACTCTCCATACGCATCGTAGATCAAAACGGGGATTTGGTAAATTTACGTGGTGAAAACGTTTCGATTCGGACACCTATTCTCATGATAGAATGATTATTTATAATAAAAGACCTGGTTCATACACTCAGCATTACTAATTTTAAAGCTATAGAAAGAGGATCTACTCACTTATTTTAAAAATAAGTCTAAAGTTTCTCGGCTTTAAACTTCAAATTTAATAAAATATACTGAGAGAAAACAATGAACGAAATTTTAAATTTTCCAGAAAAAGTTTACTCTGATGAAATTTCGAAAAAGAGTTTCATACCTATTCGTCGTATAATCAAACAAGTAAACCAAATGATGAAATTCGAATTACTATCTAAAATCAAGACTTGTATGTGCTCACTCATGAAAGTTACCTCAATTTTCAACGAATTATTAGAAAAGATACAACAGTCGGTCCTACAACTGATAATATTACAACTTTTTTTAAAAAAATTAATTGTATGGCTTACTTCTTCGATGATATCAAGTATGAAATAAATAGATGCGAGATTGATTTGTCGGTATGACAGCTACTCTTAAAAATTTTTTATCACTTGATAACCTTCAAAGTCAAAATCTATCAAATTCTGGATGGAGTGGTGGAGTTGACTTTTCTACTGGACCCTCCTATATCTTTTCTGACCCATTAAAAAATTTATTGGGGTTTGCTGAAGATTATTAAAAGATTTTCTTAAATTGTAAACATGAAAACTTGTCACAAATAATTTATCAAACTTCAAGGATCATTTAAATTCTGACTGATTTCTCACCTATATGAAATGTATTCAAGCTTTCAATCTAATTACTACAATCGTGAGTCACAACCATTTTTAACACCATCGGAATTTAAAATGAAAGCTCCAATTATCGTAATTGATCTATCATATCAAAATGAAACAGTAAAATCTGGTCCTATTGACGTGAGAATTTCAACTGAACTAAAGACAACAAGTGACGAAAATACCCAAGATTATTGCCAACTCATACACGATCGATAAAACGAATATTATCCATTAAAGGGATTAGTACAACGAGTTGTTTGATATTTTTATTAAAAATGATTAAAGATTTTATATCAATTGATTTTAAGGTTTCTTTGAAAATAACAATAAATTTATTCTTAAAGAAATTGGATTGGTAGTTGAAAAGGAACCAAACATGAATAATAGTTTTATTATAGAACTACCGTATGATGTCACTTTATTAAATACAAAATCTTGAACCACTGCAAACTGGTTAACAAAAATGCATCATAAAATTTGTTGGAAAGATGGGGGCGAAAGTTTTGCACAAACGCGACGATATCTTAAGGCAATAACTATTGGACAACAAATTATCTGCAAGGGAATGGAAAAGAAACGTTTTCTACAATCATTTTTTGGAAACCACCATTTGATTAATGTCGAGGACAGACAGTGTCCGTCACTAAAGCGGTTTAGAGGAAACAGATTTCCCTATTGTAAAAATCATGTCAATGGTGGTGTTTGTGCTTTAAACAATGCATACAAGATTCTAAATTTTTTTAAAAGTAGTTCAAAATAAATGAAACATATCTATTTGCATTCAATCCATTTTGAAGTTGAGACCACTTGTGACAAGACCTGTTTCACAAAAAAATATTTCAATAAATAATGAAATTTCTTGAAGAAATTGATAATTTTTTTCTACAATTCAATGGGAAGATATTTGAAAATCATTTCCAATACCTTCTTAAAACCAAAATTATGTTCTTGATCTAAAAACAATGAAATATGGTGAACACTTTACATTCTGTAAAACCGATTCGAGGTTGGAAACATGCGCATGCCTCTTTTACGTAAATCGAAGGAATGGAGCTAGAAAATTTTTTTAATTGTATCAATAATTAATAAATAAACGTACTATGTGAAAAAAAAAAAAAAAAAAAAACTTGTTTTCTTACTTTTTCTGAATAAGTGAAGGGAAATACACATATATAGACTCACATGGACACGTACACATATACACTCATCTATTATGATGTATACTACCCCCGGAACTCAACCGCATTCAGCGCGTGCGCAACGGGTGCCGTAACATGCTCTTACAAGATGTTTACAGATCAGATGCATGTGAAGTGACCCTTTATTAGGAGTGAAATTACTTAGCGCTAGGAAACAATGACTATACACACAAAACCACAACCTCTTGTATCCTTTTTAACTTTGGGTTGCAATAGAGAGAGAAATACTAAAATACACATTTTATTACGGTGCGAGCATGGATCTTCATCCTCGGTTCCCACTCATCCAGACATACGCACACACGTAGACAGAGGCTTACATATATAGAAATTGACAGAGTGTTTTGAGAAAATTCAACCCGTTAAGACGTTCGCAATCCTTCTAATTAGGGTCAGGAATACATTTCAATATTCCCAAATTACGGATAGGGGAGTCGGAAAACTAATCATGACACAATCGTCACATTTTATTACTTCTTTGAACACGTGCACTGATTTTAAAAAAATATAATTTATGGGCTAATGATTTCTGTGCCAGAATCCATACTGACCAAAAGGACCTGCGGGGTGAGGGGGAATCCTTATCACAGGAGACGACCGATAATGGGTTTCGGGGTGGGGGAAACCATGGTTTTATCACTAATGTGACAGCCTAATAGCCCATTAATCTGTGCCAGAACCAGCGTTCTCTACCTACTATTTATATTTAGAAATATGTAAGTAATAACAATACATTTTTTTTATTTCGTGTAAATATGAGCCTAATTAGTGTCAACACAACTAATGAAAAACAAATATTTAGAGACTCATATAATCACATAAAGATATTTGTTGAGAGTAAACTACGTAATGGCGATTACGTTCGTACCAGCAAGTACAAACATGTGTTTGAAAAAGGGTATGCACCGAATTATACAACGGAAATATTTAAAATTAGAAAAGTCAACCATACACTCCCCAAAACATACTTACTTAAAGATTATAAAGATAATCCGATTCAGGGTGGGTTTTATAAAGAAGAACTCAAAAAGACTGATTTCCCGAACACATTTATAGTTGAGAAAATTTTAAAGCGAAGAGGTGATAAAGCTTTGGTAAAATGGCTTTGCTTTCCAATGGACAATGTAATATATAATTTTTATTTTTGTTTTATTTTTTTCTTATTATAATATATAATTAAATTTAATTAATATATTTATATACGTATTAATGTACAATTTAATAATGTGTATATTTACAATTTTAATAAAATATTATATGTTTTTTTACAATTTATTTTTGTTTTACTTATATTTACCACAATCTCGATCAAAATACAACATTTCCAATTCAACTGACTTATAAAATAATTCTTGTTCTATGTTTACTTGTTCATTTAATGTATTGACATCTATATTTCTCCCATTTATTATATCTCTTAAAAATATATTTTCAAGTTCTAAGAAATTGATACTATTCACAATGTCCTTTTCCATAAACCTTTTATGTTTTATTGATAGAGTACCATGATCATTGTGATTTAACATTGTAAACTCTGTTTCATTCTTATATAACCTATTTGTTGATATTTTTTTGTGTGCCCTTGATCTAAACATTGTCCTACTACCATATAGTGGAGTTCCAGTGAGTAATACATTTTTATAATGATCCATAGTTAAATTTCTGGAACTTACACCTTTTGCTTTATTATAAAAGTTTTCAACTTCATCTATTTTATAACTATTAACTTTGAAGCTTAGACCTATAAAATTACTGATTGGTTTTCCATTTAACTCATCTTTAAAATATCCCAACCTCTTTTTATTAACTTTTTTAAAGTTATATAAATCGATTCTTCTATCTGAATAATCGGATGTATTGAATTTTGATTCAATATCACCACAAATATCCTTATAAAAACCATGAGTCTGTATCCATGTCAATTAAAACTAAATTTTCTTGCAATTTGGGTTTCAGGTATTGGTAATGAAAATCATACATTTTCCACTTTGATAAGTCCAATACAGCAAAATCCAAAAACATCGGCTTATCAAATATCACAGAAAGTTTTTTCATTTGGATGGCATAGAACTCGTCATTTATTTTAGTTGCACTATGAAAATTGAATTTAGAAATTAAATTTTTAGCACATTGTTTTTTCCGACCGATTTTATGAACATCTGTTGACTCCCATGTAGTTACCAATTTAAGCTCTACACGTTTTTCACGATTTTCCATAGTTTTCCCATAGACCGAGTTGTTCATTAATTTAAAAAAAATCTTTTACAAATTTATTCTTGGCATTCTGTCTATGTAAAGTATTTAAGTCAATATAAGTCTTTAGCCAAGATTTTTGCAAAACTCGAACCCCTCTATGAATCTTTTTTAACATTAACCCATTTTGTATGCATTGCTGCAAATTTCTTTAATGGATTACATAATTTTTTTGTTCCCGAGGTCAGCTATTAATTTTTTAACTTTATCCTCCTTAGATGCAAAACTATTTAACGGACAAAACGGAAGATCATTATGTGTATCATGAAGGCGATAGGGGTAAATCAGGTCTACCACCAAAAAATATCCATACTCACTATTAATAGATATTTTATGTGTTTCAAAATTTTTTACATCATTAGGGGCAACCATTCAAACCCATTGCCCAACCATATAAATTGTTTGCATCCAAATACATTAAAAACGATGATTCCTTTATTGAATCATAATCTGTTAAGCACTTGTTATTTGTTTTTGTATATCTATGGCAACATTGGTTTAAACTCCCTCGAATGCTATTATGAATAAATCTATACATATCGATATCTACTTATAGCTATAGTTGAACATTTGTGACCTTTAGCATGGCTGCCGAAGATAGACCTGGTGTAGTGAAAAACTGAGCAGGGTCTAATAAGGGTCTAATGAATAAATTTGTAAACACATTTTTCTAAAATTTTCAAATATATCATTTCATTGTTTTCAGATCTTGTGCACCTTGATGCATGAACATAATTTTGGTTTTAAGTGTTGGAAATGATTTTCAAATATATTCCCATTTAATTGTAGAAAAAACATTGACATGATTTTTATAATATGAAAATCTGTTTCCTCTAAACCGCTTTAGTGACGGACACCGTCTGTCCTCGACATTAATCAAATGGTGGTTTCCAAAAAATGATTGTAGAAAACGTTTCTTTTCCATTCCCTTGCAGATAATTTGTTGTCCAATAGTTATTGCCTTAAGATATCGTCGCGTTTGTGCAAAACTTTCGCCCCCATCTTTCCAACAAATTTTATGATGCATTTTTGTTAACCAGTTTGCAGTGGTTCAAGATTTTGTATTTAATAAAGTGACATCATACGGTAGTTCTATAATAAAACTATTATTCATGTTTGGTTCCTTTTCAACTACCAATACAATTTCTTTATGAATAAATTTATTGTTATTTTCAAAGAAACCTTAAAATCAATTGATATAAAATCTTTAATCATTTTTAATAAAAATATCAAACAACTCGTTGTACTAATCCCTTTAATGGATAATATTCGTTTTATCGATCGTGTATGAGTTGGCAATAATCTTGGGTATTTTCGTCACTTGTTGTCTTTAGTTCAGTTGAAATTCTCACGTCAATAGGACCAGATTTTACTGTTTCATTTTGATATGATAGATCAATTACGATAATTGGAGCTTTCATTTTAAATTCCGATGGTGTTAAAAATGGTTGTGACTCACGATTGTAGTAACTAGATTGAAAGCTTGAATACATTTCATATAGGTGAGAAATCAGTCAGAATTTAAATGATCCTTGAAGTTTGATAAATTATTTGTGACAAGTTTTCATGTTTACAATTTAAGAAAATCTTTTAATAATCTTCAGCAAACCCCAATAAATTTTTTAATGGGACAGAAAAGATATAGGAGGGTCCAGTAGAAAAGTCAACTCCACCACTCCATCCAGAATTTGATAGATTTTGACTTTGAAGGTTATCAAGTGATAAAAAATTTTTAAGAGTAGCTGTCATACCGACAAATCGAGTTCTATCAATCTCGCATCTATTTATTTCATACTTGATATCATCGAAGAAGTAAGCCATACAATTAATTTTTTTAAAAAAAGTTGTAATATTATCAGTTGTAGGACCGACTGTTGTATCTTTTCTAATAATTCGTTGAAAATTGAGGTAACTTTCATGAGTGAGCACATACAAGTCTTGATTTTGGATAGTAATTCGAATTTCATCATTTGATTTAAATGTTTTATTATACGACGAATAGGTATGAAACTCTTTTTCGAAATTTCATCAGAGTAAACTTTTTCTCGAAAATTTAAAATTTCGTTCATTGTTTTCTTTCGGTATATTTTATTAAATTTGAAGTTTAAAGCCGAGAGACTTTAGACTTATTTTTAAAATAAGTGAGTAGATCCTCTTTCTATAGCTTTAAAATTAGTAATGCTGAGTGTATGAACCAGGTCTTTTATTATAAATAATCATTCTATCATGAGAATAGGTGTCCGAATCGAAACGTTTTCACCACGTAAATTTACCAAATCTCCGTTTTGATCTACGATGCGTATGGAGAGTGTGCTTATTTCATCACAGTTGATTGGCAAGTAATGTAACATATGATTAGGTGTATTGGCTACATATGAATTAATTTTATTAATTTTTAAACCGGCTCCCGAGTGCTGGTTATTTCCATTACTTGAAGAGTATTGTTATTGCTTCTAATTTTAAAAGATTTTTCAATACCATAATCTTTAAGTTTTTTATAAATATAATCAGTTATATCATTTTGTTCATAGGATCCAGTAGGAATGGTGATTACATTAGTTCCAATATGGAAGAGATTGTTTTTTCATCTATATTTGGGATTGAATTGTACATACTAAAATCAATTAATGCACACTCAAAACGTCCATCCAATTCGATTGGTGGAAAATAGTTTGTATATATAACAGAACTATTTCCATTCAAGGGACAAGGTCACTGATCTAGACATAATGAAATCTGTTGTTAAACATTTAATTTTTTATAAAAAAAAATTATCTTTACTTATAAGCAAGAATCCAAATTTATCCCCCCAACATTTTTTACAAATTTCCACGAATGTGTCGTACCCCATATCTGTATTAATATGATCTATATATATATGTCGCATATTTAAATCATCTTGTTTAAACATTATAATAAAGTTTGCATTATCACGAATCAAGTGTTTAGGTATATGGGTATATGTTTGACATAAATAAAAGGAATCAATATTCTTATGACGACCCATACAAAAATAAGGTCTTATGCTGTCTTGTTTTTCACAAGCTACATCATCAAATATCATAATAGAACTATTTTTTGCTTCACTGGAGTCTTATACACCACCATTATGAGAGAATGTATGTTATCCCATTCCTTTAATAGGTTATATTAATATTTCCAAGTACTCATATTTAGGTTGATATAGTCATGCATAACTATTACCATAACTATAAATATACCTATAATTATAACTAGAGCTATTCTAATAACCTTAAGTGTAATCTACACATACACATAACTTTAGAGATAAGATCCATTTTACATAGACCTTAAGCTCTCTTGATCACTTTCGGCAGTTGAACTTAGACCGTACACGCATTCGGACGTGACAATAAACAATTTTCACACTAAGCTTCGAGCTCAATTTCCTTTGATCAAACATCGGACCAGGCTATAATAGCCCCTCAACATAAGAACACTAAGATCAAGGAGGATCTAGCGTTTTTGGGGCCTATACTAAACTGGGCCTTAGCATCAACATAACTGGCGACGAGGATTAACAAAAAACCCCCTTTCGGAATTAAATTTACCCAAAAAAAAAATAAATAATAATAAAACAAAACAAGAGCTGCTCATAGATAAGCATCGAAGCCAGCCTTATCAGCACATAGCATCGCCTGACTAGTCCACCAGTTCTCGTTGGAACCGAGCTTAGCGATCATCATCACCGTCGTCGCTTATCTTATACATAGACTGCTGCGTGGGACAATACATACAATATAAAATCAATCATCGTTCTTCATTCTATTTTTGCCGGAGCTGTACTACTTTAAAAGACTGCTACGTTGGAAAATCACATACAAAATCAAAACAAACTCCCCTATTCTCTTCACATTAATCACAGACCTATACTGTTCTAACGTAAGCTAAAAATTATACACATAACTAAGCTACATACACACATAAGTCACATCAAAATGAACGCCGAAGTAATTGCCTCTTTTAATCTATATTTGAATTGTATTAAAAATATTAAAGACTTCGATGGATCAGATAAAAACCAGCTTCCAGATTTCGTAAACCAAATTAGTAGCTTAACGCCAACTTTTGAAATTTTCGATGAACGATCAAAAAACCTTTTACTTAACTATATAAAAAATAAATGCATTGGATTAGTAAGACCCGTTTTGCATAGATACGAAAACATTAATTCCTGGGATCAATTAAAAGAGATTTTGATCAAATATTTTGGGGAAAAAAGCACTCTGATGAGACGTTTACTACAGACGAAGTTAATAGAATTTCACTTAAAGTATTTAGGAACAATCTTCCCGAACCTACTAAAACAATGATCTTTGCTAGAAATCCCCAGTCACTAGATAACGCATACACAATTATCGAAGATGCTCGCCATCAGAGTTATACGCTCTATGGGCCCATTCGAAAGCAAATAAACAACAAAACTTCTTTTGAGAATAATTTTAGTAATGAAACTAATAAGTGATATAATCAAACCCAAAATGAATATCAGAACTAACCACGGGCAGAGGATAACCCTGGTACATTAAATACGCAAAATAGTAGATTCGCAAACAATAACAATTACCAGAACAGATACATTGCTAACCCACACAATAACTCTTGAGTTAGCTAATCATAACCCTAACAATAATAATTCTTCAGCTCCTATGGATATAGGCCAGATAAATACAAATTTTCAATTAGAGGACCATCAAGGTTACCCTATATAAAGGTTGGATCTTCCTCAAGAGACCTGCTTTTCATTATTGATACTGGAGCGGATTTCAGTAACTAACTAATTTCAGTTAACTAACGTTAACAAGTGAAATTAAACATAAAATATGCACAAAAAAAGATATACCTATTTATTCAAAAGCGTATAGGTACCCTAAAGCCCATAAATTTTCGTCCCTTGTTGTCTTTAGTTCAGTTGAAATTCTCACGTCAATAGGACCAGATTTTACTTATTAAACGCATTCTTAAAGCTTATGTACCTCATTCAATGAGAAAGCTTTGATAATTAAACATCAATATAATGGGGAAGCGTTTTTATAATCGATTCATTAGCTTTTTGATTGGGAATATCAAAAACATCAACGAAATGTAAAGGGAAGGCGACGAGGAAAAAAGTAAAGATGACGAATCTGTCGACTGTTATTAACGCTGCTACCAGAACATTAAAAACACAAAAGCTATTGGACATTATGAGTGCAATTAAAATTGCACGGAAATCAGTTCAATCGACAATGGATTAAAAAAAAAACGTGAAAGTACCAGAAATAATTAATGTACCCAAAACTGGTGGCTTTTTACCAATTGTACTTAGTTTGACTGCTCTAAGTGCCCTCGGTAGTTTAGCTAGTTAAAGTGCCGCAATTGTAAAAACAATAAAAAACGCTAGAATGGCGAATGCGGATATGGTTCTCCTCCATGACATGACAATGACATAATAGAAAAATTGAAAGTGTTGCTGTAGGAAAAGGGTTATGTCTCAAACCATATAGAATAGGTTATGGATTCTACCTAAAACCATATAGTAAGGGATATGGAATTAAGAAGCGAAAAAACTAATATGTCAGGTACCCAATGGACCACTTTCAAATATAGACATTACAACTTTTGCTCAAAAATATATACCAAATTTTCGAGGAGTATATATGAGGGATTTACTTCCACGCTCTCCAAGAATTTGAGAATGTGTTATAGTAAACCTAGATGATTCACAATCAAGTGGTACACATTGGGTCGCTTATAACAAAAATAAAAATGATATACATTATTTTGATAGTTTCGGAAATCTACAACCACCTATAGAAGTTGTCAAGTATTTGGGAAAAAAAATACAATACAACTATGAGAGAGTTCAACATTGATATATACAACTGTGGTCATTTCCTTTCCTTTGTCAATGGAGTGAGTCAATAACCCATCGTCTTGATTGGCTTACACTTAGGACGTGGAGGGAGGATGAAAGAAATGTGTCGTATATACGTTTGTATGTGTGACTTCTGGATGGTATAATAATCGGGACTGCTTACTTCAAAATTCACAGTCCAAGTTTCGAATTTTCATTCAACAGACGTTCAACAAGTGAACAAAAAAATAACTGCTAAACAACAAAAAAAAACAACTGCTAAACAATAAAAAACACAACTGCAAATCAACAAAAAAACAACTGCTAAACAACAAAAAACAACTGCCAAACAATAAAAAACAACTGCTAAAAACAAAAAAATAACTGCTAAACAATAAAAAACAACTGCTAAACAACAAAAATCAATATATATAAGAACGAGGAGACTGCAGAAGTCGAATTCGATCCTACTGACGAGGATAATAGGAAGACACCTGTTAATCCGACAAGTTTGGTTTGTTATTTCACCTAGAAGAACGATGAAAAAGATGATGCCACAGAAACAGCATTCATACCAATTGATGTTGAACATAATGCAAAACGAATAAAGCTTGAGACGGTAACTCAAGAATTCAATACATGTAATAAGAAATCCATTTTGTCAAAGGCAAGGATGCCTGAAAATGTAAAGTTCCCCATCTTCAAGGCGGAGTGTAAAAGGACGAAGATTTGAAAATCACTTGTTCTGGAGTTTGAGGATTACTTTCTATACAACCCGGAAAGTTATACACATCTTCGGGAGGAATTTATTGAGGAAATGGTTGATGGGAAATTTAATATTCATAAAAAGAATGATAATTTATATTTAAAAAAAAGTAAATGAAATATAAAAAAATAAATAAATTATAAAAAACTTATATTTTATAATACGTCGAATAAATTCAATTTTAAAATATATATAAACAATACGTTTTTATTTTATGGGTTGGATGAGGTGAATATAAATATTAGAAGTTATAGTTTCTATAAACAGTATAGATCGAGCAACTGAAGAGTGATTACATAAAGATTATATATTTTTAAAAATTTACTTTATCTAAATTTATGCAGGTTTCAGAAATGAATGTGTTAATTCAGTTAACAAAAGCGAGTTCTGCCTTGAAGAGAAAGTTTGATGACCTAAAACATGTAAAGAATCAAAGTGTTATAGAGTTGGAGGAAACATTTAAGCCTATTACCGAACCTTTATATGAACTTGTTAACGAAAATAAAAAGCAAACATTTTTAAAAACAAATGTAGGAGCCAAGGTTAAACGTGAATTATACGAAAATGAAAAGTATGAGAATGATATGACAGATGACAATGATCTGTACTATACAACCAATGGGAGACAACATCAGACAAAACGAAACTTATCTCGATACCGATCTACGAATGATAGTGATTCGTATAATGATTTCTTTTCACAAACAAATGTTTTTGAAAAAGGAAAGAAAGGCGAAACATATAATGATGATGTGGACAAAGGGAGTGAGCCGGAAGCTATATCAATGCCTACAAAGAAAAAATGAAATGAAATGAATGAAGATATAAATATAGAAGACGAGATAGACAAAAATAATGATTTTAATATCAGTCATTTTAGTCGGGAAAATATATTGGACAAGGCTTACGGACCTAAAAAAAGTTTAGATAATGTATTAACATTAGGGAATAGTTAACCAAAAATTAATGATAATAAGATTCATTTGTCTATACTAAAAGTATTAAAAAAAATGATAAACGATAATGAAAATCCTACAACATCCACTCCACTTCGTACGAAAACTGGTTTCGGTTATATGACTCTGGAGGAATCAAACCCAAATTATATATATTGGAATGATGTGAATGAACTAGTCGAACGTTTACAAATTTTAGTGGCGTTAAAAACAGCGGCTAACAACAATCACAATAATGAGATTTTCTCAATAGTAGAGGAACTGCGAGAGGAGGGAATTATTGTTTAATTAGAGTATATATATTAAATACAAAAAAAGATTTTTATTTATAAGCATCGTGTCTGTTGACAAGTTTGGACATTTTTCTAATGATAGGCAGGGATCAGATCATTTAAAAAGGCGTGTTAAATTAAATGAAACTTTTTAATTGATAAAAAAATAATAAAAGAGTTAAAAACGCTTTAAAACCCTTAGATGATAATGACTTGACCACAAAACAATATAGAGATGAGTGTGTCAGAAAGTTGGGAGAAGACCTAAAAAAAAACTTGTAAGTCAAAGTATTAATCGTCGACTTACAAATATTTAAAATCTTGAAAATAAAATTGAGGTCTATAACAAGAGAGCAGATAGTACTGATCAAATATTTGGGAAAGTTCTTGAAAAGATAAAAGTTATTGAGGACTATATTTTAAGTATGTAACAAGCCGACAGCGATACCAAAAAAACAACAATTGAAATAGAAGGTGTAGCCTATACACCAATTCGAATAATACGAGCAATTGTAAATGAGTTGAACGGACCGTCTCGCAAACATTTTCAACGAAGACGAGTAATTAAGAAGGGAATAAACGATCTGTGACAAGCAGATTTGGTTAAAATGGGGGGTTATTCAACATCTAACAAGAGGTTATCGATACTTATTAAATGTTATTGTTACGTTTTCTAAATTTGCTTGGGGTGAAGCACTACAATCAAAAAATGCCAATGATGTTTCCCAATCAATGAAACACCAAAAAATTTACAAACAGATGATGGAAAAGAGTTTTTTCATACAAAATTTAAACAATTTATGATACGTTATGAAATAAATCATTATTCGACGTTCAGCACTTTTAAGGCATCAATTGTCGAGCGTTTTAATAGAACGCTCAAAGAGTCAATGTGGCGTCAGTTTGGTTTCAATGGTGGATAGATATTTACAAGAATTTGAAATTTGATTACAATAATAGGGTACATAGAACCATAAAAATGAGCCCAATCAGTGTCAACACAACTAATAAAAAACAAATATTACAAGACTCATATAATCATATGAAGATATATGTTGAGAGTAAACTACGAAATGGCGATCACGTTCGTATCAGCAAGTATAAACATATGTTTGAAAAAGGGTATGCACCGAATTATACAACAGATATATTTAAAATTAGAAAAGTCAACCATACACTCCCCAAAACATACTTACTTAGAGATTATAAAGGTAATCCGATTCAGGGTGGGTTTTGTAAAGAAGAACTCAAAAAGACTGATTTCCCGAACACATTTATAGTTGAGACAATTTTAAAGCGAAGAGGTGATAAAAGTTTTGGTAAAATGGCTTGGTTTTCCAATAGACGAAACCAGCTGGGATGAAATTTTATAGTAGAAATACCAAATTAAAAGACAATGTAATATTTGATTTTTATTTTTGTTTTATTATTATTTTTTTTTTTTTTTTTATTTCAACATATAATTAAAATTAATAAATATATTTACATACGTATAAATGTACAATTTTATAATGTGTATACTAACAATTTTAATAAAATATTATATGTTTTTTACAATTTATTTTTGTTTTACTTATATTTACCACTCGATCAAAATAAAACATTTCCAATTCAATTGACTTATAAAATAATTCTTGTTCTATGTTTACTTGTTTATCTATAAGTTCATTTAATGTGTGACATCTGTATTTCTCCCATTTATTATTGTTCTCGCCAAAGCGGCCCAATTCCGGTTCAGTCCAGTCCCCCAGGGGGCCTTAACAGTCGTGAGAGCAGTTCTTCCAGATCTTCCAGCTCTCATCTCGCTCTCTCGCACTGTTAATGGTCTCCACTCCGCTCTCCGAGCGGCACTTGCTTCTTCCCCACATATAATTAAGCTATTCGAATTTAACACTGAACGAAGACGGTTGACTACCGTAAATAAAAAGTGAAAAAAATTACGATATATGTGCCGTGTGAAAATTCCCACTCCAACATTTGGTCCTTCGAGCCGTATATTCCAGGAGACGATCAAACTACCATTCCAGCGTTCAACAGGCGGATTTCTCACCTCAATTAAGATAAGTACTACATTTTTCCGTCGCCGTCTCTCTGCCGGTCTTCAGCAGTGGTCCGAACATTAAATTTCATTCACACTCCTGCAAGTTTTTTTTCCTTCCGTGTGAACTCCAAGTCCGAGTTTTCCGACACAACGGCAGTTTGAGATTTTCTACTCTTCTTCGTCTTCAAATTCTGCAAATTTTTCCATCCGACTCCGTTTTGTGTGTTTCGCCATATTCCTCGCCGTTTTCGGCCTCCCCGTTATTTGCTATTCCGCTATTCGCTTGCCAACGGTCGAGACATATGTGCATACATATAATATACATACCCTACAAACATATTTCCGAGTTCCCGCAAACACACACATCCATACATAAGCACTGATAATCCAGATGCACAGTCTTTGATGTACGTACACATCACACACTCGTTCCTACGGCACACCCGACAAGAATTTCAACATCAATCTATTATATTATATATTAAATAGATATAATATATTATATCATACATATAATATACATACCCTACAAACATTTCGAAAGCGACAATTACAATACAGTCCACATCAGTTATAATTACAATTTAAACACACATATTTCCGAGTTCCCGTAAACACACACATCCACACATAAACACAGATAATCCAGATGCACAGTCTTTGATGTACGTACACATCGGACTCGTTCATACGGCACTCCCGACAAGAATTTCAATAGCAATTTATTATATTATATATTGTATATAAGGAAGTAACACACACTCTTTTATACGGCACACCCGACAAAAATTTCAGCACTATTTCGCACACGCCGTCGGCTCACATCTATTAAATAAATAAATACATTTTTTTTTGTTCAAGCCGTGGTGGTGCGAAATATCTTTGTATCCATACTTCTGGCTCTAATTTCGGATTTCTGACGATCCGCTAGCTAAAGAAAGAAGAGGCAAATGGAAACGAGGGAATGGGTGACGGCCCGAGGGCCGGTTACGCGAGCGAGTGTGAATGTAATGAGGGAAAGACTATGGAGTCGGTATGATAAAGAATGACTAGAAACCCAGTGGGTCTCGGGTGGGAGATGACGCGAGGCCCTTAGGGTCCGACGCGTAATAGATGCAAAGTCCCTGTGGGACTCTTACGAGAGATGACGCGAGGCCCTTGAGGTCCGACGCGTACGAAATGCAAAGTCCCTGTGGGACTCTTGCGAGAGATGACGCGAGGCCCTTAAGGTCCGACGCGTAATAGATGCAAAGTCCCTGTGGGACTCTTACGAGAGATGACGCGAGGTCCGACGCGTACAAAATGCAAAGCCTTGCTTCGAGAGATGACGCGAGGCCCTTAGGGTCCGACGGGTACAAAATGCAAAGTCCCTGTTGGACTCTTGCGAGAGATGACGCGAGGCCCTTAGGGTCCGACGGGTAATAGATGCAAAGTCCCTGTGGGACTCTTACGAGAGATGACGCGAGGCCCTTGAGGTCCGACGCGTAAGAAATGCAAAGCCTGGTAAGGCTGTTGCGAAAGTGCCTGGCAGTGATCCGGTGGATCTGCTGCGGCAAGCATCGGCGAGTGGCCGATGGCAGTGCTCCCTCGGTATGACCGAGGTCGGATGTATTGGAATTTAGCCCTTGGCTAAATTCAACCAAAAATCACTAGTGCTGGTGAGGTTGCCCAACTGCGGGAGAGGGCTGATCTTACCTGGGTGAGATCCACCGCAACAAGTAACTCTTACCAGAAACCGGTCCTCCTTATATACCCCGTGGTTGCCGCCAGTGTGCCCGTTCCCGAAAATCCCTTTATGTAGTGTGACCGTTCGGCCCGGCGGTGTGACCGATCGTGGTTCACTAAGGCGCGCCTGCGCATTCAAATTCAAATCTTATTTATTTAATAAATCAACAAGCGAATACTTCAGTGTCATTTCTCCTTAAAACTATGAACATATTATTCTAAATACTTCATGACTTGACTTTATGGCTATTCCTATTTCTTATATATTATTCTCCTTCTTATGCGCCCTGGGCGTCATAGCTTATGCCAGCGTTTTCTCCAGATATCTGTCGATGCGCGAACCAACTACATCAAACAGAAACAGCTTTGCTTAAAAAGTTTCTCGAGAGGCTACCAGCTACGTGAATGTACTAGCAATACGTTGCTGCATAAAGGCAACCCCAACTCCCGTGGGCCAACTGACGGGAATAGTTCTTCGGTAAGTCCACCAAATCCAGCTGTACCGGGGGCCGCCAACGGTTCAGAAACTCTGCCCGGCGTGCAGAAATTTTTCGCAACCGGGCCTAGAGCAGTTTTGCTAGGCACGGCCATTATTGACATATGCAACTTAGGCACGAATTACAGGGCTTCGGCTCTAATAGACTCGGGTTCTGAGGCGGCGTTTATTACGGAACGCCTGATTGATCTCATTAAGCTGCCATTCCGTCACATCCAGGCCCAAGTTTCGGGTTTAAATCAGACTGTTTCTGCCCAGTCAACACGGCTTTGCCATTTCGCCATTCGTTCTCCTACTAAGCCGGGTCTGCAGTTAGACACCGCAGCGTATGTTCTGCCAGAATTAGCAGACAGATTACCCTCACATTCCATTCCAAAAGATGTCCTGAGAGATTTGCCAAACCTTCAATGGGCAGATCCAACATTTCTCCAGAGTTCGCAGATAGACGTCCTTATCGGAGCTGATGAGCGGCACAAAGACCAACATCTGCGGATCTCTTGTTGGGCAAGAGACTATCTTCGGGTGGGTGCTCACTGGTCCAGTGTCCAGGTCCACAAGCAACCGAGTTTCAGCCTTTACGACTCAAGTAACAAAGACAAATGAGGCGTCCTTAGACAGACTTCTTACTAAGTTTTGGGCAGTGGAAAATCTACCATCAAAAGTGGTAAAAGATTCAGATTCCGTCTGCGAAAGTAATTTTCTACGAACCACAACTAAAGACGCTAGCGGGAAGTACGTAGTGACGTTACCGTTCTGCGATCCCGATCATTGTGGGTCTGAGTTGGGTTACTCAAGGTCTATAGCACTTGCTTGCTAGCACCCCTTGAGATATCCGTCAAGTCCTCTTATACGAAAAGAGAAGTCCTCTCCCAGATCGCAAAGCTATTCGATCCCGCTGGCTGGCTTGTCCCGTTCATCGTCCGGGGCAAAATTGTTATGCAGGAGATCTGGTTGCAAGAGTTAGGCTGGGATGACAACCATCCCGACGAAATGAGCCATAGATGGCAGGTGTTCCTGCAAAGTTATTCCGATCTTGATCAAATCCGTATTTCTAGATGGATCAGCTACCAGCCCCATGTAAAAATCGAGCTTCACGGTTTCTGTGACGCTTCCCAAAGGGCTATGGGGCAGCGCTTTATGTCAGGGTTGAAGTCGGTCAGCAGATATTGACTAATTTGCTTACGGCAAAGACCCGGGTTGCCCCGGTGAAAACGGTATCCCTCCCCCGACATGAGCTATGTGGTGCCCTATTTCTGGCAGATATGGCATCCACCATCAAGAGGTGGGCGATAGAACCCTCTGGTTGCATGGCCCCCAATGGCTACAACTGCCCAAACTTCAATGGCCAGAAACTTCGGATCCACACCCAGTCACGGACTTACAGCAGCGCGCTGTGAAGGTTCATTTCGTACAGCTCTCCGGTGATAATTTCCTTGAACGTTTCTCCAGACTGGACAAGGCTTTACGAGTCCTAGCTTACGTCCAAAGGTTCCTAAATCGCTGTCGTGAGGCTCCGGTAAGTCCGGATAGGCAGCTCAGTAATGGGGGAAATCCGGGGGGCTGAGGGGACCTACATAATAATTGCCCAGCGCGAAGAGTACGCGCTCGAGCTTCGACTGTTGCGAAGTGAAAATTCCATACCCTCGTCAAGCCAAATTGCTAATTTATTTCCATTTATAGACCAACAAGGCCTCTTAAGAGCATGTGGTCGCTTAACGTCCTCCAAGGTCCTACAGTATGACGAGCGAAATCCTGTAATACTCCCGTACAGCTGTCGGCTATCTCGCCTTCTTGTCCAATTCACGTACCAGATTACGCTCCTTTGTGGCAAACAACTGAGAGTGCGCTTGATACAATCCAAATATTAGATTCCTAAAGTCAAAAATCTGGTAAAGGGCGTGATAAATTCAAGCAAGGTGTGCACCATTTATAAAAAACGACTGCAAACCCAATTGATGAGCGTTTTTCCGACTGATCGAGCCTCCTTTTCCAGGCCATTTACTTACACCGGCGTCGAAGTGACCGCCCTTTTGAAGTGAAAAACTACACAGGGAGAGCTTGTCTCATCACTAAGGAATATATTTGTGTGTTTGTGTGCTTTTCTACGAAAGCCATCCATTTTGAACCCACCTCCGATCTTACAACTGAAAAGTTTTTAGCAGCGTTTGCTCGTTTTGTCGCTAGAAGAGGTTGCCCTCAGCGGGTCCATTCCGACAACGGCAAAACCTTTGTTGTTGCCTCAAGTCTTCTTTCCCGTGACTTTACGCAAGCACTAAAGGAGTCGGTGACTGCAGCGTATAGCCACCAGGGACTCGTGTAGCGTTTCATACCCCCAGGAGCTCCTCATATGGGAGGCCTGTGGGAGGCAGGAGTCAGGAGTTTTAAAACTCTGTTTAACAAATCCACGTCCGGTCGCAAGTATACCTTCGAAGAGCTTTCCACGCTTCTTGCTAAGATTGAAGCCTGCCTTAATTCCAAACCACTATCTCCAATGTCTGAAGACCCGAAAGACTTGTTGGCACTGACGCCAGGCCATTTTCTGATCGGGGGTCCGTTGCTTTTTACGGCGGAGCCTGAAATCGAAGGGACTCCAAGTCGATTATAAATCGATGGCAACATCTTATGGCCCAGCATCATCAATTTAGTTCGCGATGGAAAGAAGAGTATCTAAAGGAACTCCACAAGCGCAACAAGTGGCTAAGTCCATCTAGAAACCTAGAAGTGGACGATGTGGTCGTTATCAGCGACGATAACTTGCCACCAAACGACTGGCAGCTCGGCAGAATAGTAGCTGCTATCCCAGGAGCTGATGCTAGAGTCCGCGTCGTGGACATCCTTACCTCTCGCGGAACAATCCAACGTCCGATCCACAAACTGGTTCTCCTTCCTATGGAAGCTAAGACAACTGCTAAAACTCCGCAATAACGCCTGCCTTCCTGATGCTTTAAAATCATAAAAAGTTTTTTATTTGGATGGCATAGAACTCGTCATTTATTTTAGTTGCACTATGAAAATTGAATTTTGAAATTAAATTTTTAGCACAATGGTCTTTTCGACCGAGTTTATGAACATCTGTAGACTCCCATGTGGTTACCAATTTAAGCTCTACACGTTTTTCAAAATTTTCCACAGTTTTCCCATAGACCGAGTTGATCATTAATTTAAAAAAATCTTTTTCAAATTTATTCTTGACATTCTGTCTATGTAAAGTATTTAAGTCAATATAAGTCTTTATCCAAGGTTTTTGTAAAAAGCGAACCCCTCTATGAATATTTTTTAACATTAACCCATTTTGTACGCATTGCTGCAAATTTCTATAATGGATTACCTAATTTTTTTTGTTCCCGAGGTCAGCTATTATTTTTTTAACTTTATCTTCTTTAGATGCAATACTATTTGTCGGACAAAATGGAAGAAATACATTATAAAAAATGATTCCTTTGTTGGGTCAAAATCTGTTAAGTATTTGTTATTTGCCTTTGTATAACACCTC
>NW_024572334.1:0-10613 GCF_018153835.1 Drosophila eugracilis
TGTGTTTTGTATTTGTGTTTGTGTTGTGTTTGTGTTTTATTTTTTGTTTGTGTTTGTGTTTGTGTTTTGTGTTTGTGTTTGTGTTTGTGTTTGTGTTGTTTGTGTTTGTGTTTGTGTTTGTGTTTGTGTTTATTGTTTGTGTTTGTGTTTGTTTGTGTTTGTTTTGTTTGTGTTTTTGTTTGTGTTTGTTTGTTTTGTGTTTGTTTTTGTGTTTGTGTTTGTGTTTGTGTTGTGTTTGTATTTGTTTGTGTTTGTATTTTGTATTTTATTGTTTAATATTTAATATTTAATATTTAATATTTAATATTTTTATGTTTAATTTAATATTTAATATTTAATATTTAATATTTAATTTTTTTAATATTTAATATTTAATATTTAATATTTAATATTTAATATTTAATATTTAATATTTAATATTTAATATTTAATGTTTAATATTTAATATTTATTAATTTATATTTATTTATTATATTTAAATTTTTATATTTAATATTTAATATTTAATATTTAATATTTATGTTTATATTTATATTTAATATTTAATATTTATTTATATTTAATATTTAATATTTAATATTTTTTTATTTAATATTTAATATTTAATATTTAATATTTAATATTTAATATTTAATATTTAATATTTAATATTTAGTGTTTAATATTTAATATTTAATATTTATTATTTAATATTTAATATTTAATATTTAATATTTAATATTTAATATTTAATATTTAATATTTAATATTTAATATTTAATATTTAATATTTGTATATTTAATATTTAATATTTTAATATTTAATATTTAATATTTAATATTTAATATTTAATATTTAATATTTAATATTTAATATTTAATATTTTATTATATTTAATATTTAATATTTAATATTTTTTTTTTATATTTATATTTTATTTATTTTTTTTATTTTATTTATATTTTATATTTAATATTTATATTTAATATTTAATATTTAATATTTAATATTTAATATTTAATATTTAATATTTATTATTTAATATTTAATATTTAATATTTTTAAATATTTAATATTTAATATTTAATATTTAATATTTAATATTTAATATTTAATATTTAATATTTAATATTTTAATTTTATTTAATATTTAATATTTAATATTTAATATTTATATTTAATATTTATTATTTAATATTTAATATTTAATATTTAATATTTAATATTTTTTTATTAAATATTTAATATTTTAATATTTAATATTTAATATTTAATATTTAATATTTAATATTTAATATTTAATATTTAATATTTAATATTTAATATTTAATATTTAATATTTAAATATTTAATATTTAATATTTAATATTTAATATTTAATATTTAATTTTTAATATTTATTTTTTATTTTATTTAATATTTTTAATATTTAATATTTAATATTTAATATTAAATATTTAATATTTAATATTTATTTTTTAATATTTAATATTTAATATTTTAATATTTAATATTTAATATTTAATATTTTATATTTAATATTTAATATTTAATATTTAATTTTTAATATTTTATTTTTTATATTTAATATTTAATATTTAATATTTAATATTTAATATTTAATATTTATTATTTAATATTTAATATTTTAATATTTAATATTTAATATTTAATATTTAATATTTTTTTATTTAATTTTATTTAATATTTAATATTTAATATTTAATATTTAATATTTAATATTTAATATTTAATATTTAATATTTATATATTTAATATTTAATATTTAATATTTAATTATTTAATATTTATATATTTAATATTTAATATTTAATATTTAATATTTAATATTTAATATTTAATATTTAATATTTAATATTTAATATTTAATATTTAATATTTAATATTTAATATTTAATATTTAATATTTAATTTATTTAATATTTAATATTTAATATTTAATATTTAATATTTAATATTTAATATTTAATATTTAATATTTAATATTTAATATTTAATATTTAATATTTAATATTTAATATTTTTTATTTTAATATTTAATTTTTAATATTTAATATTTATATATTTAATATTTATTTTTTAATATTTAATATTTAATATTTAATATTTGTATTTTATTTAATATTTAATATTTAATATTTAATATTTAATATTTAATATTTAATATTTAATATTTTTAATATTTTATTTTTTTATATTTATATTTAATATTTAATATTTTAATATTTAATATTTAATATTTAATATTTAATATTTAATATTTAATATTTTTTATTTAATATTTAATATTTAATATTTAATATTTAATATTTAATTTGTATTTAATATTTAATATTTAATATTTAATATTTAATATTTAATATTTAATATTTAATATTTAATATTTAATATTTAATATTTAATATTTAATATTTTTTATTTTTTATTTTATTTTAATATTTAATATTTAATATTTAATATTTAATATTTAATATTTAATATTTAATATTTAATATTTTAATATTTAATATTTAATATTTAATATTTAATATTTAATATTTAATATTTAATATTTAATATTTAATATTTAATATTTAATATTTAATATTTAATATTTAATATTTAATATTTAATATTTAATATTTATTATTTAATATTTAATATTTAATATTTAATATTTAATATTTAATATTTAATATTTGAATATTTAATATTTATTATTTAATATTTAATATTTAATATTTAATATTTAATATTTAATATTTAATATTTAATATTTGTTTAATATTTAATATTTAATATTTAATATTTAATATTTAATATTTAATATTTATTATTTAATATTTAATATTTAATATTTAATATTTAATATTTATATTTAATATTTATTTTATTTAATATTTAATATTTAATATTTTAATATTTAATATTTAATATTTTAATATTTAATATTTAATATTTAATATTTAATATTTAATATTTAATATTTAAATTTTTATTTAATATTTTAATATTTAATATTTAATATTTAATATTTTATTTTTTTTTATTTAATATTTAATATTTATATTTTTATTTTTAATTTTAATATTTAATATTTAATATTTATTTTAATATTTAATATTTAATATTTAATTTTTAATATTTAATATTTAATATTTAATATTTAATATTTAATATTTTTTTTTTTATTTAATATTTAATATTTAATATTTAATATTTAATATTTATTATTTAATATTTAATATTTAATATTTAATATTTAATATTTAATATTTAATATTTAATATTTAATATTTAATATTTAATATTTAATATTTAATATTTAATATTTAATATTTAATATTTAATATTTATATATTTAATATTTATATATTTAATATTTAATATTTAATATTTATTTTAATATTTTATTTATTTAATATTTAATATTTAATATTTAATATTTAATATTTAATATTTAATATTTAATATTTAATATTTAATATTTAATATTTAATATTTAATATTTATTTAATATTTAATATTTAATATTTAATATTTTTATTTATTTAATATTTAATATTTAATATTTAATATTTAATATTTAATATTTAATATTTAATATTTAATATTTAATATTTAATATTTAATATTTAATATTTAATATTTAATATTTAATATTTAATATTTAATATTTAATATTTAATATTTAATATTTAATATTTAATATTTAATATTTAATATTTAATATTTAATATTTAATATTTTAATATTTTATTTTTTATTTTTAATATTTAATATTTAATATTTAATATTTAATATTTAATATTTAATATTTAATATTTAATATTTAATATTTAATATTTATATTTGTATTTAATATTTAATATTTAATATTTAATATTTAATATTTAATATTTAATATTTAATATTTAATATTTAATATTTAATATTTAATATTTAATATTTAATATTTAATATTTAATATTTAATATTTAATATTTAATATTTAATATTTAATATTTAATATTTAATATTTAATATTTAATATTTAATATTTAATATTTAATATTTAATATTTAATATTTTAATATTTAATATTTTATTTATTTAATATTTAATATTTAATATTTAATATTTAATATTTAATATTTAATATTTAATATTTAATATTTTATTTATTTAATATTTAATATTTAATATTTTAATATTTTAATATTTAATATTTGTTTTTAATATTTAATATTTAATATTTAATATTTAATATTTAATATTTAATATTTAATATTTAATATTTAATATTTTATATTTAATATTTTTGTATTTAATATTTAATATTTAATATTTAATATTTAATATTTAATATTTAATATTTAATATTTAATATTTAATATTTAATATTTAATATTTTTTATATTTAATATTTAATTTTTAATATTTAATATTTAATATTTAATATTTAATATTTAATATTTAATATTTAATATTTAATATTTAATATTTAATATTTAATATTTAATATTTAATATTTAATATTTAATATTTAATATTTAATATTTAATATTTAATATTTAATATTTAATATTTAATATTTAATATTTAATATTTAATATTTAATATTTAATATTTATTTAATATTTAATATTTAATATTTAATATTTAATATTTAATATTTAATATTTAATATTTAATATTTAATATTTAATATTTAATATTTAATATTTAATATTTAATATTTAATATTTAATATTTAATATTTAATATTTAATATTTAATATTTAATATTTAATATTTAATATTTAATATTTAATATTTAATATATTTAATATTTAATATTTAATATTTAATATTTTTTATTTTAATATTTAATATTTAATATTTAATATTTAATATTTAATATTTAATATTTAATATTTAATATTTAATATTTAATATTTAATATTTAATATTTAATATTTAATATTTAATATTTAATATTTAATATTTAATATTTAATATTTAATATTTAATATTTAATATTTAATATTTAATATTTAATATTTAATATTTAATATTTAATATTTAATATTTAATTTTATTTAATATTTAATATTTAATATTTTAATATTTAATATTTAATATTTAATATTTAATATTTTTTTTTTTATTTATTTAATATTTAATATTTAATATTTAATATTTAATATTTTTTTTATTTAATATTTAATATTTAATATTTAATATTTAATATTTAATATTTAATATTTAATATTTAATATTTAATATTTAATATTTAATATTTAATATTTAATATTTAATATTTAATATTTAATATTTATATATTTAATATTTAATATTTAATATTTAATATTTAATATTTAATATTTAATATTTAATATTTAATATTTAATATTTAATATTTAATATTTAATATTTAATATTTAATATTTAATATTTAATATTTAATATTTAATATTTAATATTTAATATTTAATATTTAATATTTAATATTTAATATTTAATATTTAATATTTAATATTTAATATTTAATATTTAATATTTAATATTTAATATTTAATATTTTAATATTTAATATTTAATATTTAATATTTAATATTTAATATTTAATATTTAATATTTAATATTTAATATTTAATATTTAATATTTAATATTTAATATTTAATATTTAATATTTAATATTTAATATTTAATATTTAATATTTAATATTTAATATTTAATATTTAATATTTTTTTAATATTTAATATTTAATATTTAATATTTAATATTTATATATTTAATATTTAATATTTATATTTATTTGTTTATTTAATATTTAATATTTAATATTTAATATTTAATATTTAATATTTAATATTTAATATTTAATATTTAATATTTTTTTTTTTATTTTTTTTTTTATTTATATTTAATATTTAATATTTAATATTTAATATTTAATATTTAATATTTAATATTAATATTTAATATTTTATTTAATATTTAATATTTAATATTTTTTATTTTTATTTAATATTTAATATTTAATATTTAATATTTAATTATTTAATATTTAATATTTAATATTTAATATTTTAATATTTAATATTTAATATTTAATATTTAATATTTAATATTTAATATTTTAATATTTAATATTTAATATTTAATATTTAATATTTAATATTTAATATTTAATATTTAATATTTAATATTTAATATTTTTTTTATTTAATATTTAATATTTAATTTTTTTATTTAATATTTTAATATTTAATATTTAATATTTATTATTTTAATATTTAATATTTAATATTTTATTTATTTAATATTTAATATTTTATTTATTTAATATTTAATATTTAATATTTAATATTTAATATTTAATATTTAATATTTTTTTTTTTTTATTTTTTTTTATTTTTTATTTAATATTTAATATTTAATATTTAATATTTAATATTTAATATTTAATATTTTAATATTTAATATTTATTTTTTTAATATTTAATATTTATATTTTATATTTAATATTTAATATTTTTATATTTAATATTTAATATTTAATATTTAATATTTAATATTTAATATTTAATATTTTAATATTTAATATTTAATATTTAATATTTAATATTTAATATTTAATATTTAATATTTAATATTTAATATTTATATATTTAATATTTAATATTTAATATTTAATATTTAATATTTAATATTTAATATTTATTTAATATTTAATATTTAATATTTAATATTTAATATTTAATATTTAATATTTAATATTTAATATTTTAATATTTAATATTTAATATTTAATATTTAATATTTAATATTTAATATTTAATATTTAATATTTAATATTTAATATTTAATATTTAATATTTAATATTTTAATATTTAATATTTAATATTTAATATTTAATATTTAATATTTAATATTTAATATTTAATATTTAATATTTAATATTTTAATATTTAATATTTAATATTTAATATTTAATATTTAATATTTAATATTTAATATTTAATATTTAATATTTAATATTTAATATTTAATATATTTAATATTTAATATTTTAATATTTAATATTTAATATTTAATATTTAATTATTTAATTTATTTAATATTTAATATTTAATATTTTTATTTTATATTTAATATTTAATATTTAATATTTAATATTTAATATTTTATTTTGTTTAATATTTAATATTTAATATTTAATATTTAATATTTAATATTTAATATTTAATATTTAATATTTAATATTTATTATTTAATATTTAATATTTAATATTTAATATTTAATATTTAATATTTAATATTTAATATTTAATATTTAATATTTAATATTTAATATTTAATATTTAATATTTAATATTTAATATTTAATATTTAATATTTAATATTTAATATTTAATATTTAATATTTAATTTTTAATATTTAATATTTAATATTTAATATTTAATATTTTTTAATATTTAATATTTTAATATTTAATATTTAATATTTAATATTTAATATTTAATATTTAATATTTAATATTTAATATTTAATATTTAATATTTAATATTTAATATTATTTAATATTTAATATTTAATATTTAATATTTAATATTTAATATTTTATTTTTTATTTATTTAATATTTAATATTTAATATTTAAATTTTATTTAATATTTAATATTTAATATTTAATATTTAATATTTTATTATTTAATATTTAATATTTAATATTTAATATTTAATATTTAATATTTAATATTTAATATTTAATATTTAATATTTAATATTTAATATTTAATATTTAATATTTAATATTTAATATTTAATATTTAATATTTAATATTTAATATTTAATATTTAATATTTATATATTTAATATTTAATATTTAATATTTAATATTTAATATTTAATATTTAATATTTAATATTTAATATTTAATATTTAATATTTAATATTTAATATTTAATTTTTTAATATTTAATATTTAATATTTAATATTTAATATTTAATATTTAATATTTAATATTTAATATTTAATATTTAATATTTAATATTTAATATTTAATATTTAATATTTAATATTTAATATTTAATATTTATTTATTTTAATATTTAATATTTAATATTTAATATTTAATATTTAATATTTATTATTTTAATATTTAATATTTAATATTTAATATTTAATATTTAATATTTAATATTTAATATTTAATATTTAATATTTAATATTTAATATTTAATATTTAATATTTATTATTTAATATTTAATATTTATTATTTAATATTTAATATTTAATATTTAATATTTAATATTTAATATTTAATATTTAATATTTATTTAATATTTAATATTTAATATTTAATATTTAATATTTAATATTTAATATTTAATATTTAATATTTAATATTTAATATTTAATATTTAATATTTAATATTTAATATTTAATATTTAATATTTAATATTTAATATTTAATATTTAATATTTAATATTTAATATTTAATATTTAATATTTAATATTTAATATTTAATATTTAATATTTAATATTTATATTTAATATTTAATATTTTATTTTTTTTATATTTAATATTTAATATTTAATATTTAATATTTAATATTTAATATTTAATATTTAATATTTAATATTTAATATTTTTTTATATTTAATATTTAATATTTAATATTTAATATTTAATATTTAATATTTAATTTTTAATATTTTTAATATTTAATATTTAATATTTAATATTTAATATTTAATATTTAATATTTTTATTATTTAATATTTAATATTTAATATTTAATATTTAATATTTAATATTTAATATTTAATATTTTAATATTTAATATTTTAATATTTAATATTTAATATTTAATATTTAATATTTAATATTTAATATTTAATATTTATTTATTTAATATTTAATATTTAATATTTTAATATTTTATTTAATATTTAATATTTAATATTTAATATTTAATATTTAATATTTAATATTTAATATTTAATATTTAATATTTAATATTTAATATTTAATATTTAATATTTAATATTTAATATTTAATATTTAATATTTATTTAATATTTAATATTTAATATTTAATATTTAATATTTAATATTTAATATTTAATATTTAATATTTAATTTTAATATTTAATATTTAATATTTATTATTTAATATTTTAATATTTAATATTTAATATTTAATATTTAATATTTAATATTTAATTTTTATTTAATATTTAATATTTAATATTTAATATTTAATATTTAATATTTATTTTTAATATTTAATATTTAATATTTAATATTTAATATTTAATATTTAATATTTAATATTTTTTTAATATTTAATATTTAATATTTAATATTTAATATTTTAATATTTAATATTTAATATTTAATATTTAATATTTAATATTTATTTAATATTTAATATTTAATATTTTAATATTTAATATTTAATATTTAATATTTAATATTTAATATTTAATATTTAATATTTAATATTTAATATTTAATATTTAATATTTAATATTTAATATTTATATTTAATATTTTATATTTAATATTTATTAAATATTTAATATTTAATTATTTAATATTTAATATTTAATATTTAATATTTAATATTTAATATTTAATATTTAATATTTAATATTTAATATTTATATATTTAATATTTAATATTTAATATTTAATATTTAATATTTAATATTTAATATTTAATATTTTTATATTTAATATTTAATATTTAATATTTAATATTTAATATTTAATATTTTAATATTTAATATTTAATATTTAATATTTAATGTTTTTATATTTAATATTTATTTTAATATTTAATATTTAATATTTAATATTTAATATTTAATATTTTATATTTAATATTTAATATTTAATATTTATTTTATTTAATATTTAATATTTAATATTTAATATTTAATATTTAATATTTAATATTTAATATTTTTTTTAATATTTAATATTTAATATTTAATATTTAATATTTAATATTTAATATTTAATATTTTAATATTTAATATTTAATATTTAATATTTAATATTTAATATTTAATATTTAATATTTAATATTTAATATTTGTGTTTTTGTTTATTGTTTATTTTTATATTTAATATTTAATATTTAATATTTTGTTTTATTTAATTTGTGTTTGTGTTTGTTTTGTGTTTGTGTTTATTTTTGTGTTTGTGTTTGTTTTATTTTTGTTTTGTTTATGTTTGTTTTGTGTTTTGTTTGTGTTTGTGTTTGTGTTGTGTTTATGTTTATTTTTGTGTTTTTGTGTTTGTGTTTTGTATTTTGTGTTTATGTTTATTTTTGTGTTTGTATTTTTTGTGTTTGTGTTTGTGTTTGTGTTTGTGTTGTTTGTGTTTTGTTGTATTTGTGTTTGTGTTTGTTTTTGTTTTGTTTGTTTGTTTGTGTTTATTGTTTGTGTTTGTGTTTGTTGTTTGTGTTGTGTTTGTGTTTTGTGTTTGTGTTTTGTGTTTGTGTTTGTGTTTGTGTTTGTGTTTTGTGTTTGTGTTTGTGTTTTTGTTTGTGTTTGTGTTTGTGTTTTTGTGTTTGTGTTTGTGTTTTTGTGTTTGTGTTTGTGTTTGTTATTTGTGTTTGTGTTTGTTTGTTTGTGTTTGT
>NW_024572335.1:0-755 GCF_018153835.1 Drosophila eugracilis
AACGAGGTAGGCCATTCCAGATTCGGTAACTATTGGCTTAGTTATAGCCGTAATACTGCAACTTAAATTAGGAAAAAGGGGAAAATTTAAGTTGCATATTTAATAAAGGAAATCGTCCATTTTCGTGAGAAATGGATCAAAATTCGCAATTTTAGCTGTGAATGCAGTTTTGTTAGAAATTTAAAAAGGAATCGAACGATATGCCATTCCAGATTCGAGTAACTATTGGCTTAGTTATAGCCGTAATACTGCCTTAAATTGGAAAAATGGTTAAATCAAGTTGTCATATTTAATAACGGGAAAATCGTCCATTTTTGCGAGAAATGGATCAAAATTCGCAATTTTAGCTGTGAATGCAGTTTTGTTAGAAATTTAAAAAGGAATCGAACGAGATATGCCATTCCAGATTCGAGTAACTATTGGCTTAGTTATAGCAATAATACTGCAACTTAAATTAGGAAAAATGGGAAAATTTAAGTTGGCATATTTGATAACGGTAATATTGTCCATTTTCGCGAGAAATGGATAAAAATTCGCAATTTTAGCTGTGAATGCAGTTTTGTTAGAAATTTAACAAGGAATCGAACGAGATATGCCATTCCAGATTCGAGTAACTATTGGCTTAGTTATAGCAATAATATTGCAACTTAAATTAGGAAAAAATGGGAAAATTTAAGTTGGCATATTTTGAGAACGGTAATATCGTCCATTTTCGCGAGAATTGATCAAAATTCGGAATTTAGCTGTGAATGCAG
>NW_024572336.1:0-2500 GCF_018153835.1 Drosophila eugracilis
CACTGTTCTTCGACTCCCGCAGAAATGATGGCCGCTCATCCACCTTGCCCTGCTGAGGTCCACATGGCGCTGTGGCCCTCGTCGCATTATCTACCCACGTTTCGGCAGACGGTATCCCACCTCCATTGAGACACCTCAGTTGGCTCTAGATCTCTCCCGCCACCCGGTTTCCAACGAACTGCTTATACCGCCGGTGGGCGCTGCTTATCCAGTGCAGCACGGTCTTGAAGTCAATCCCTACTTGCATCTGCTGATCGATACGTCATGCTCTCGTCTTACGGTGTCCATCAGCCTGGTTCCTAATACAGCTGCTTGGAGCTCCAGGCGCAGGATCGTCATCGTCTTCATCGGGGCGCATTTCGTTTTCCGACCCCCGAAATTGGACCGCATCATCGTTGTCATAAGTCGCCCTCCAGAATTGCAACTGCTGTTGACGCCATTGGCTGGAGTCCACAAAGTCATGTAGCTGCAGTTCACGTGAAAAGCATCCCGTGCCAAAGTAGTAGCGTGGACAACGGAAATCTCTCACGTAATCCATTTCCAGCCTCCAGCTCTCCATCCTTTGGCTAACTCATCCGGCAACGAGCTCTCGTCCCACCTGAACTCCTCTCCGCCATAATCTCACGCATCAACAGTTTGTCGTTTACCTTTTATAAGCAGCTCCAAGTTAATCCTTCCCAGGTCAAATGTTGTCATAACCAGACTTAGGAATTCTCTTGGTGGGTGCGTTCTCCGGTCATCACCCTGCTGGAACCCTGTGGTACTTTACGCTGAATTTAAAAAGTCATGTCGCTGGGTGCCAGTACATGCCTAATATTTTCTCCTCCGCTTCATTCCATTCAACGTTCTTATTGGATCCTAGTGGGTTCAAAGCCTTGACCACACTTTCCGAACTTGATGAAAGCGGCACAAATCGAAACCGGCCTCAGCATGAATTTTCCTTTCTCGTTCTGATACAGCGATAGCTTCTTTCTCGTCGAGAAACTATCCACATAGTCATCCTACATAGTGATACTCATTGATGGCTGAACCGCGCGAGGATCTGCTTGGGCGTATCTTGAAGCGTTTATGGTCTTCACATGATGCGCTGAGCACGGCGAACAAGCGGCTCGGAACTCATCACAACCATTTCCGAACAGATCTGGATCTCGCCGGTCATCTCCATATCTCCACGAGAAATCTCTGGGCGCATCTATCCTGGGGGGCTGTATCAGCACCTGATGAAACATCTCCTTTATGTGCTGCAGAGCCCGACTATCCTTCCCGGAAATGGAAGAGCACGGCTGGCAGGGACTTGAACTGTTGTGGGCCTTTGAGTAGAACTGAGTTCAAAGATGTATTGCCCACTTTGGCTGCGGCATCGAAGACTAGACGGGATCTTTCCCGGGCTTGTTCTCGACCCCGAAGTGCGGCAGGTACCAGATCTTGTCCCGGTTATCGGCTGCCACTTCCTGCTGCTCAGGCGTCGTGCGTAACCCTTGTTGACGTAGTCCTCCATGATCGACTTGTAGGCCCGTGCAAAGCTGTCATCCCGTCTCATCTTCCTTTCAATGCCGACAAGTCTTTTTGAGTGCCATGTTATAGCTGTCAGGCAGGCTCACTTTATCATCTTTCCACAGCAATCCAGTTTGGTATCGTTCGCCCACTCGCCTAGTCGTCTCGTTCAGGATTCCCAAAGCCCGTGCGTCGCCACTAGCTGCGACTGGTGGCGCCGGCTTCCACTCCGGAATTCTCTATTTCGAAATAGTCGATGACCATCTTCTCGAGATGATCATACTGTGGGACGGCTAGGAGGCACGATCTTTGCATTGGTGAACTCATCTGACTTCTTACAGGACCAAAAACCACCCATCCTAGCTTGGTGGCGGCTGGTGTGGTCCTCCTGCTCCGAAGCTCCTGTTTTGCATAGGTATCCTAGGTGCGCATGGTCTAGTCCGATTAAAATCCTCGGGACCGCATTACGATACGGTTTCATCGGCAGGCGTGCGAAGCCTTTGCCGCTTTGACATCTTCCCGACGCAGACTTTGCATCGGAAGATTGAGTTAGAGACCGCATACACATTTTCAAAGCATGGCGTTTCGGTCTGCCCGCTTCACTAATCTGGAGGCTGACCATCTTTGTGTTCTCTTTCGCTGACTTGCCACCGAACCATTGAATGTTGAGCTGCCGACTCTCGCCTTTTAGGTTTAGGCTTCGAGTGAGCTCCTCGTCGATCAGGGTCACGGACGAACCTTCGTCGAAGCGCGTAGGTATCCAGCTGCGTATCCTCCCCGTACAGCGTCACGGGCGAAAATACGGAATAGTAAGTGTCCTCCATCCGGATCGACGCAACTTAGGTTCCGATGTGGCAATCCATTCCCGTCACTTGGCTGACGGCCTTCGTCCCGCTTGCGCCATGCATCCTGCGTCTGTGCAGATGCCGTAAGTGACTTCTCTGGGCCAGATCATCTGGCTGATGTACTTGCTGTCCACCTTCCTCCTGTCAGCGCCCGCATAACC
>NW_024572336.1:15000-22500 GCF_018153835.1 Drosophila eugracilis
AATTTATAGAAATAACAGTTAAAGAATGCATATATAAATGCCTTATAGACACACAGGATCCACAATAAATATGATCAATAAAACTAAATTTTGTCTAAAAATGAAGATTTTGAGCCTAGCGGGCACATTGTTGTCCAAGCGCCCCAAGGCTTGGCTATCAACATCTCCGCTAATAAGATTAGTAATAAAGACAACGCCAAGTTTTGTCCTACAGTAAGCAAGGGTCGGTAAGATTATTATTAACGGTCTACTCTTATAAAAGGGAAGATGTAAGTGTGCATCCCAATTTTGGCCACGAAGAGCACATATAAGGAAGTTTTTTTTGACAGATTTTATGCAGTCTTGGTGGACCGCGTACTGGGGGTTCCAGACGACAAATCCATACTGTAAGATCAGACAAGCAAGAGAAACAAATAAAGTTTTAGTAACGTAAGGGTCATTGAATTCTATCGACCATCTTTTTATAATACCTAGCACACCCCTGGAATTTTTCACCATGGAAATGTGGTCGAAAAATTTAAGTTTTTCATCCAATAGTAAACCTAACCAAGGCTACACCACACAGTATGTATGTGGTTATAAAGGGCTTAGAGCGACTGAAGGTCATTATTTTTTACACTTGTAGCCGTTAAGAATTAATAAACTTGCAGAACACCGAAATTTAAAGTTGTCTGAGTCAGATTGCAACAGGATGCATCTTTATATTGAATATAAAGTTTCACATCATCTGCGTTTATTATAATAAAATATTTTTTTTTTAAGCAAGTGGAAGGTATTTTATGAATAATGTGAAAAAAGCGGACCGAAATAGCTTCGTTGAGGGACACCAGATAAAGCATAAACCAGAGCAAAACAAAAAGTTTTGGAATTGCTGATAATATATATTTACCTCTACAATTTCCAGCATCCGAAATTTTCCCTTTCTTATGTAACGAAATAATGAAAAATTCTTTCCAAATAAGGGGAAACGTTACCGTCGCCTGTTGAGGCTGAACTGCGGAAAATCGTAGACGTAAGGCTTCCTAGAGGTTGTCTTGAAACTTGGCAAACAAATTGGCTAATCAATCTAGAATATGATATGAATATTTATCCTTTGTTAAAATAATACGATGACTGATTTAGGGTTTCATAGGTCGGACCGGAAGGTCTTTATTTATTGTTTAGCCAGACAATAATAATTCTTAAAGATAAGGACTCGAGGCTGCTCTGAATACAATATATTGGCAGAGGGCAGCAGCGGACATGGCCGTTTTATTTTTGGTTACCAAAATACAATTTCTGTATTTTTTATAAAGTGTAAGTATTAAAAATAGAATGACACAAATTAATAATATAAAAGAAAGAATTTATGCTGAGCTATATATCAATATTTTGTTTTCGCTGCTAATGTAAGTGTTGTTATTTAAAATGATTGAATCATTGAACAAAATTAATTGTCTACTATATTTGTTCCTGTTATTAAAATGACACCATCCTGTCAGATATCTATTTATACCTGTTACTCGTAAAGTAAAAGGGTATACTAGATTCGTTAAAAAGTATGTAACAGATAGAAGGAAGCGTTTCCGACCCTATAAAGTATATATATTCTTAATCAGGATCAATAACGAAGTCGATTGAGCCATGTCCGTCTGTCCGTCCGTCCGTCCGTCCGCATGAACGCTGAGATCTCAAGAACTATAGCAGGTACAAAGTTGAGATTAAGCATGAAGATTCTTGAGGTCCCGGGACAACGCAGGTTTATTTCAGCATCCTGCCACGTCCACTCTAACGCCCACAAATCGCGAAAAACTAAAATCGCAAAAATCTTGGGAACTATTAGAGCTAGAAAGTTGAAATTCAGTACGTATAAACTTTGGATGCCAGCGCATCAACGCCCACAAAACCCGAAAAACCAAAAATGCAAAAATCTCGGGAACTAAAAGTGCTAGAAAGTTAGGCTTAAGAATACATATTTTAGGGATGCCACTGCAACTTCCCACGAGTTTTGATCCAGCCACACCCATAATAACGCCGACAAACCGTGGAACACTGTGTCGTCTATAATAATGTTATGAATGGCTTCGTTTGACGTTGTATAAGTTTTTTCTGTTTATATCTATCGATTTACCAAAGATTTTTCAAATCGGAACATTATTTCGCCATTTATAAAGAAATTTAGGTTAAAAGGCCTCACATGGGCAGTGACGTCACTATCAGTTACTCGACATGCTTTCTCCGACAATAGGTGGCGCTTGGGTAATTTCCACTAGCAAAATTAATATTTTAAAATTGTGTAAAACAGTAACGGGTATCTTATAGTCGCGGCACTCGACGATAGCGTTTCCTCTTGTTTCTTATTAATTTCTCTTATTTTAGAGCAGTTGGTTTTTTCGCCGTTTTATAATTTTATTAAGCAATTAGTTTCAAAATTTTATTTACAATAGTTGTTAAACATTTCTTACTTAAAATTAGTAATAAGGTAATATTTGTTTTCGCAATTTGTAACTTCATTAATAATTTTCCATCGGATTGTGCAATAGCACTTGTTTTGTAAAGGTTACATTTACCGTTAATCATGGGGTATTTTATGAAAACTACAAGTAAATCATTATTTATTTAATACAATTTTAAAAGTTGATATGTCCATTACGTCAGATAATACTACAGATTGTTTTTCATGATTGTAAATTTCTTTAATTTCATTCTCGTTTAAAATTTTTGTATTAAAAATTTTTGCTCTAGTTAAGATAGTGGTATCTAATAAAATTTGTAAGTCGAATGTGAGTAACCGCAAACGACGTTTTCGTAAAATTGTTTCCTCATTGAAAACTAAATTTTTTGTAACTTTCAGTAAGATATTTTACTTCATTAAATAATTTTGAATTTATTATGAATTGCTTGTTGTTGTTTTCAATTAAGCTGCGTATTTAGTTCTGAACCGTTAAGAAATCATCATGATCAGGAGTACCTGCTATCCGTTTCCATAAAGTTCCTATTTAATTAATTTCTCTTTTTTGTCTTTTTGGCAATATTTCTGATAAAGTTAATTTGATGAGTTCCAAGTCAATTGAAATTTCCCATTCTATGTCTGTATTTGATGTTTTGTTCAAAGATCTCGTTTCCGTGTTAATAAAATAAATGAAATAAATCTGCGTATGAATCGTACGTCAATACGTCTTTATTGTCCTTAAATAATAAGTATTCGTGACTTGTATAGTCCATTATTTCAGAACTTTTAAAAGTATTAAGTTGAGTATAAGTATTAAAAAAAATAGGTTTCTGAAAAGAAAAATTAAAAAATTGTTTATATTACCATTTAATATTATCTTTTTGAATATTCCTATTTCTATTGTTGATTATTATTTTGTTAGGCAAATTTTCCTTTACAACTTGTTTTTTATATCTGGACTTAAGTTGGTTTCGTTCCCCATGTTTCTTTTCATAAAAAACTTGTCCTAAATGATAATCTTTTTCTTTTCTGTTCTCATTATGTTTTTCTAAAATTCTTGTTTGTGTAGTTTTCAAAATAATGGGTGATCAATTTTATTATAAAAGATATCAAATGGTTTTTCGTTTGTTGTGGAGTGAATGCTCTGATTATATTTTTAGCGGCTCTAATAACTATTTCGGAATAATTAATTAAATTAAACTCCTCTTTTATGCAGCGAGCTATTTCTGTTAATGTCGAGTGCGCCCTTTCAACTTGTCCGTTTGAATAACTATGTCTTGGGTCTGTGTAATGCAAATTAATTCAGGTGTGGAATAATTGCCTTTAAATTGGGCCGAGGTAAAACTGTTTATTGATATTGATTTGTTGTTTTCATCTATCACCCTATGAGCTCTACTGTGTGGTTCTTCTATTAATATGACTTTTTCTTCATAGTTTTCTATGTCTTGAAGAAAGATTCTCGTAAAAAGAAATTGGTTGGTGAAATTATTTTTTAATGGTAATTGAATGTGATACAAGTACTCTTTTAATATAGTTATAAAATTTGCTGGTGTGTCATATTCAATTATCTGTCGTGTCCTGCCAGTGACTCATGTATTGTAAACCTCCCCGTTGTTAATAACAGTTCTTGTTTAAACTGATTTAACGGTTTACTGGTCTCTTGTATTACACTTTCAAAACATCCGCCAGCTGAATGCTGTCTGTTTGTTCTACATCACTGTTTGTAATGTTATTTATTTGTATTCGATATAATTCATCGGCTACAACATTTGTTGTACCGGGTTTATATATTATTTTTGGGGTAAAACTTTCTATGAAAGAATACCATCTTTTAATTTCTACGTTGGAATTTTTATCCGACATCGTTAAAGACAAAGATTTTGATTTCTATACCAATTACTCCGTACAAATAGTTTCTCAAATTTTTTAAGGCCCATACTATGGCCAGCAGTTCCTTTTGTTTTTGGCCATAAAGTTGCTCGGCTTTATTACGTGTTTCAGAAATGAAAGTAATTGGTTTATTATCCTGTGATAATAGCTCCCTGAAAGCTACGTCGGAGTAAATAAAGCTGGTTCTGGCACAGATTTATGGGCTATTAAGCTGTCACATTAGTGATAAAAACATGGTTTTCGCCACCCCGAGACCCATTATCAGTCGTCTCCAGTGATAAGGATTCCCCCTTACCTTTTAGTCAGTATGGATTCTGACACAGAAATCATAAACCCATAAATTATAGTTTTTAAAATCAGTGCACGTGTTCAAAGAAGTAATAAAATGTGACGATTGTGTCATGATTAGTTTTCCGACCCCCCTATCAGTTATTTGGGAATATTGAAATGTATTCCTGACCCTAATTAGGAGGATTGGAAACGTCTTAAAGGGTTGAATTTTCTTAAAACACACTGTCAATTTCTATATATATAAGACTCTGTCTATGTGTGAGCGTGTGTATGGTTGAGTGGGAACCCCAGATGTGTGTGAAGAGGGTCGGATACTTATCACGATATGGAGAACCGATATACGTTCATGGACGCACCATAATAAAATTGTCAAGTGCATAGTCAAGTATAAGTCAATGTTTCAAGTTGTTTATTCAAATTTCATATTTGTATGTATATTTTCATATTTATATGTCATGCGTAAACAAGTGCAGTTTTTTGTATTGAGAAAATATTAAAAATAAACAAATAAATTGTTTTAGAGCTATATAAAAAGTAAAAATGGGAAAAGCTGGTGTTATGAGCTTATTAGAACGACAAAAAGTAGACTTTTTTCACTCGCAAGGACTGTCCAATCGAAAAATTGCCCAAAATATAAATCGCAGCTCCACGACTGTTGATAGATATTTAAAAGATCCAGAGGAATATGGAAAATGAAATTTCCAGAGGAAAAAGGAAAAAAAAGCACTATCTGAACGAGCAGTAAAATTGTTAGATTAAGGAATTAGCCGGAGTAAAAGCAAGCCTTTCAACTGTCTAAAAATGAAGAAAAAACCTCCACTGAATGCATTACGCAAAAAAAAACGGCTTCGATTCGCGAAAGAATACATGACGTGGGATGTTCAATCTGACACTCGGCTTAATGATTGGTGTTCTGTTGTTTTAACTGATGAAAATTGTTTTAATTTAGGTGGCCCCGATGGCTTTGAATATTATTATCACGATATAAGGTATACAAAGGAGGAAAGCAATACGAAGATAAGGAAACATGGTAGTATTAATGCAATCCCAGTAAATAAAGAACAATATATTTCGGCGTCCAAAACCATAAAAACTTCAAATGGAAAAAATTTCGAAATTCGATTTCTTGACACATTCAGATTTATGCCATCAAGTTTAGATACCCTTGCTTCTAACTTAATTGACGATCAGTTAAATACAGGAAAAACATTTTTTAAAAATGAAATAGAATTCAGGCTAATTCGTAAAAAGGGTATATTTCCATATGAATATTTAGATTCAGCTAGTCGACTTGAGGAAACTTCCCTACTATCAAGACCAGCATTCTATAGTAACTTGACAGAAAAGGAATGCTATCAAGATGATTATGAACACGCACATAATGTCTGGTCACAATTTTCTTGTTCAAGACTAAAGGATTATCTAGAGTTGTATTTAAAAACTCATGTTTTTATTTTATTTTTTTATTTAATTATTATTATTTGGATGTAGAGCTAATTAACCCCTAACGCCTTCATGATACACATAATGATCTTCCGATTTGTCCATCAAATAGTTTTGCATCTAAACAGGATAAAGTTAAAAAATTAATAGCTTCGAGAATAAAAAAAATTATGTAATCCATTATAGAAATTTGCAGCAATGCATACAAAATGGGTTAATATAAAAAAGAAATTAATAGAGGGGTTCGCTTTTTACAAAAACCTTGGCTAAAGACTTATATTGACTTAAATACTTTACATAGACAGAATTAAAGAACATCTCGGTTTATGGGAAAACTATGGAAAATAGTGAAAAACGTGTAGAGGTTAAATTGGTAACTACATGGGAGTCTACGGATGCTCATTAGCTCGGTCAAAAAAAACATAGTAATAAAAATTTAATTTCAAAATTCAATTTTCATAGTGAAAATAAATGAAAATAAATGACAGACAGACAGACCAACAGACAGACAGACAGACCAACAGATAGACAGACAGACAGTCACACAGACAGACAGACAGACAAACAGACGGACAGACAGACAGACAGTCAGACAGTCATACAGACAAACACACAAATAGACAAACAGACAGACACATAAACTTGCGAACAGACAGAAAGACAGACAGACAGACAGACTGATAGATAGACAGACAGGCAGACAGATAGACAGTCAGACATACAGACAGACAGACAGGGAGACAGGGAGACACACAGAGAGACAGACAGACAGGAAGACAGACAAACAGTCAGAAAGACAGACAGACAGACAGACAAACAGATAGACAGACAGGCAGACATACAGTCACACAGACAGACAGACAGGCAGACAGACAGACAGTCAGACAGACAGTCAGACAGTCATACAGACAAATAGACAAATAGACAAACAGACAGACACACAAACAGACAAAAAGACAGAAAGACAGACAGACTGACAGATAGACAGACAGGCAGACAGATAGACAGTCAGACAGACAGACAAACAGATAGACAGACAGACAGACATACAGTCACACAGACAGACAGACAGACAGACAGGCAGACAGGCAGACAGACAGACAGTCAGACAGACAGTCAGACAGTCATACAGACAAATAGACAAATAGACAAACAGACAGACACACAAACACACAAACAGACAGAAAGACAGACAGACTGACAGATAGACAGACAGGCAGACAGATAGACAGTCAGACATACAGACAGACAGACAGGGAGACAGGGAGACAGACAGAAAGACAGACAGACAGACAGGCAGACAGAGAGACAGACAGGGAGACACACAGAGAGACAGACAGACAGGAAGACAGATAGACAGTCAGAAAGACAGACAGACAGATAGACAAACAGATAGACAGATAGACAGACAGACAGTCACACAGACAGACAGACAGACAGACAAA
>NW_024572336.1:37500-40000 GCF_018153835.1 Drosophila eugracilis
CAGACACACAGAAAGACAAAAGCCACAGGTGGATCCTATGCGGATATCCTGAAAACAGTTAGGACAGAGCCTCAACTGAAGGAGCTCGGACAAGCGGTACAGGCCGTGAGGCGCACAGCTAAAGGGGAACTATTAATCCTCCTAAACAAGGTCTCCGACCCTAAAACCGCCGAACTCCAAACCACAATAAAAGCGGTCCTGGGTAGAAATGTCAACGTCAGAGCGCTGACTGAGACAATGTTGATCGAGGTGAAGGACATAGACGAGATCACCGGCAAGACGGACGTCCTATGCGCGGTTAAATCCCAGTTTGATGTGGAACTGCTAGAATCCGCGGTGGTAGGATTAAGGGCGGTATACGGAGGCACCCAAACCGCCACACTAAGAGTAATGCCTGACATATTAAGTGTATGGAGTTTAACCATATAGCAGGGAACTGCAGGAACCAGGAGGACTGTTCGAAATGCTGCTACAATTGCGGCGCAAAGGAGCACCAAGCCAGAGGCTGCAAAGCAAAGGCCTGTTGCATGCCCAGTCGTTGCTAGAGCAAAGTGTCAACGAACAAAACGTAGACATGGCACTCATAAGCGAGCAATACAGGAATAAAAACTCCGAAGAATGGCTAGCGAATAATAGCCAAAAAGTCGGCAATATGGAGCTGCGGAAACCCAATGCGCCAGATTAGCAGGAAGAAAAGCGGAAACTGCTTCGCTAGGGCTCATATGAATGGTATAGCTTTCTACAGCTGCTACCTGTCCCCAAGCCTTACCCTTCCACAGGCAATAGCTGCGCTGGGAGGTTAGTGACATTTACATGGGGAGTGACCATGCAGCAATCATCTGCACGATAAAGTCTAGAAATAGCCCAACACGAGATCCAAAAACCGTGTCAGGGTACAAAGTAGAAACGCTAGACGCGGAGACGATACAGATGTTGTTCGACGACCTCTCTACAAGCGGCTCGTCTGAAGAAAGGGCAAACCACATAGCGGACTATACCAGGCTAGCCTGCGACGCATCTATGCAGGAAAAGAGGAAAAACCCTTCAAAAAGAAGACCCGCATACTGGTGGAATCGTGACATTGCGGAAGTCAGAAAAGAATGCCACAGGGGAAGACGTGCGTATCAACGATCAAGAGGAAGGCCCGAATTTGAGACCCTACAGATTGATTACAGGGAAAGAAGACGAGCTCTGGATAACGCAATAAAAGAGAGCAAACGTAGGTGCTTTAACATGATATGTGATAAAATAGATTCCAACCCATGGGGCTTCGCATATAAACTCGCCACTAAACGGCTTCGGGTATACAGCAGGCCACCGCCGACATGCCCAGCCAGTCTAAGAAGGATAGTGGAAACACTATTCCCCGTGCAAGTGAGCACGGCGCGAACGCCACCTACCGGGAATATAGCGAGCATAAAGCCCACAAGTGCCGAAGAAGTCCTCGGAATACTAGAGAAAATATTGGATGACAAGGCACCGGGACCAGATGGAGTTCCGAATAGAGTCCTCAAAATTGCAATTGGAAAACACAGCGGTTGGTACTCATACCAAAGGGGGACAAACCGGTAGAGGAACCTTCCTCGTACAGGCCGCTATGTATGCTGGATACGGTGGGCAAAATTCTGGAAAAAATAACCCACTCCCGGCTGGAGGGTACCCTTGCCGAAACCAACGGCTTCTCCGAGATGCAGTACGGCTTTCGGGAGGGGCTATCAACCATCGACGCCGACGGCAAACTGTGCGAAATCGCTGATAAGGCCATTGAGGGAAAAAGGTGGTTGTACGGCAATAAGCAGTATTGCTTAGCGGCAACTCTGGATGTTAAAAATGCATTCAACTCGGCTAGCTGGCATCATACACTAAATGCACTAAGGAACCTAAGCGTCCCAGCGTATATACAGAATATAATATCGAGCTATTTCGAAGACCGCCTGCTACTGTACGAAACAGAGTCCGGGCAGGCAACTCACATGGTCACCGGGGGAGTTCCCCAAGGATCAGTCCTTGGCCCCCTGTTGTGGAACGTCATGTACGATGGGATTCTTAGGATCGCGATGCCGGAAGGGGCACAACTGATTGGCTTTGCGGATGACGTAGCCATAGTGGTAACGGCTAAAAAACTCCCAGACGCGGAGAAAATCTGCAACGAAGCTGGGAAACGAGCAAGCGCATTGCTCGACGACAAGGGTCTTGCCCTGGCAGCGCACAAGACCGAGGCAGTCCTAATAAGGCAGAAAGTGGAGACGGCTACGATACGAATCGGAGAAGCAATAATCAAGTCAAGCCCAAGTCTAAAGTACCTAGGAGTCATGATCGACCACCGGCTTTCCTTTAAAGACCATTTAGCCTACGCCAGTGGAAAGGTAGGTAGAACGGCGGCCGCTATTTCGCGAATCATGGCGAACACTCGGGGACCGAGGCAACCAGGACGCAGACTACTTGTTAGCGTTGTCACATCGACGCTGATGTTTGCTGCTCCCATATGGGCCCGAGCCAC
>NW_024572337.1:0-16057 GCF_018153835.1 Drosophila eugracilis
TTTCTTTATATAGAAATGTTTTTATTACGGCGTCACTAATAAAATGACGTTTCAGTTGGCTACCATTATGGGGACTATTGGACACCTATAGATTCCCATATTATTAACTTAGTCTCTTTATGAGACTTGTACCTTTGTATAATTTCTTTATTTATATAGGAGTGCTTTTATTACGGCGTCACTAATAAGATGACGTTTCATTTGGCTACCATTATGGGGACTATTGGACACCTATAGACTCCCATATTATTAACTTAGTCTCTTTATGAGACTTGAACTTGTATAATTTCTTTATTTATGTAGAAGTGCTTTTTATTACGGCGTCACTAATAAGATGACGTTTCATTTGGCTACCATTATGGGGACTATTGGACACCTATAGACTCCCATATTATTAACTTAGTCTCTTTATGAGACTTGTACTTGTATAATTTCTTTATTTATATAGAAGTGCTTTTATTACGGCGTCACTAATAAGATGACGTTTCATTTGGCTACCATTATGGGGACTATTGGACACCTATAGATTCCCATATTATTAACTTAGTCTCTTTATGAGACTTGTACTTGTATAATTTCTTTATTTATGTAGAAGTGGTTTTATTACGGCGTCACTAATAAGATGACGTTTCATTTGGCTACCATTATGGGGACTATTGGACACATATAGACTCCCATATTATTAACTTAGTCTCTTTATGAGACTTGTACTTGTTTAATTTCTTTTTTTTATATATCTCTCTTTATATACATCTCTTATTAGATAATGAACCTTCATTTCGCTGCCTTCATCAAAATGGGAACTATTGGACACTTATAGACTCCCATTGTAGCCAATGAAGGCAAGCTGGTTACTTATAAATTATATATACTTTAAAATATTCTTTATTATCGTAATAATTAAAAATATATAAAAAATATATATAATTTATATGTACCTTATACATGTATATACATAAACATTTTGTTATAGCATTAATATATATTAAATAATATATAATAATATTATAAGCCAATGTCAATATATACATATATTTTTTTAAATAGATGATATAGATAGAAATCCATCCATCCATATCATCTAATCGAATCATCAAGCAAAGGATAAGCTTCAGTGGATCGCAGTATGGCAGCTGCTCAACCACTTACAACACCTTGCCTGTTACAAAAGTCGTTTACAATTGATTCTAGGCTTTGTCATTGTATTAAATAATGTTTTTATATGTAACTAGCGCGGCATCAGGTGATCGAAGATCCTCCCAATTTACTATGTTACAAATTACATTGGCATCACATCCATTGTCGTTTATAAAGTAAATTATAAACTTTAAATGGTTTAGAAGCCATACAATGCAAATTGCCCCTTATTTATCATTGCAGTCCAGCACGGATACGACCTTAGAGGCGTTCAGGCATAATCCAACGGACGTAGCGTCATACCACTGTTCGCTCGAACAAGTATTGTGCCATTGGTCCGTACCTGCGGTTCCTCTCGTACTACGCAGGAATGCTGTCGCAACAACGTTTTGTCATTAGTAGGGTAAAACTAACCTGTCTCACGACGGTCTAAACCCAGCTCACGTTCCCTTGCATGGGTGAACAATCCAACGCTTGGTGAATTTTGCTTCACAATGATAGGAAGAGCCGACATCGAAGGATCAAAAAGCGACGTCGCTATGAACGCTTGGCCGCCACAAGCCAGTTATCCCTATGGTAACTTTTCTGACACCTCTTGTTAAAAACTCTTTAAACCAAAAGGATCGATAGGCCGAGCTTTTGCTGTCCCTGTGTGTACTGAACACCGAGATCAAGTCAGCATTTGCCCTTTTGCTCTATGTGTGGTTTCTGTCCGCACTGAGCTGGCCTTGGGACACCTCCGTTATTATTTGAGAGATGTACCGCCCCAGTCAAACTCCCTACCTGGCAATGTCCTTGAATTGGATCATACCTGAGTAATTGGAGTTATACCAAATTTTCAAATCAAAAATACATAAATGCACCGTTTTATTAAAGAATTTGTTTGCAATTATATAACAAACTCGTGATACTTTGATCAAGAAGCTTGCATCAAAACCCAATACCATAAGACATAATAAATATATCCGTATAATGGCTAGGAAATGATACACGTTCCATTTAATCAAGTAAGTAAGGAAACAATAAGAGTAGTGGTATTTCATTGGCGATACCAAACCGAGGTCTAATATCTCCCACTTATTCTACACCTCTTATGTCTCCTTACACTGCCAGATTAGAGTCAAGCTCAAAAGGGTCTTCTTTCCCCGCTAATTATTCCAAGCCCGTTCCCTTGGCTGTGGTTTCGCTAGATAGTAGATAGGGACAGTAGGAATCTCGTTAATCCATTCATGCGCGTCACTAATTAGATGACGAGGCATTTGGCTACCTTAAGAGAGTCATAGTTACTCCCGCCGTTGACCCGCGCTTACTTGAATTTCTTCACTTTGACATTCAGAGCACTGGGCAGAAATCACATTGTGTCAACACCCGCTAGGGCCATCACAATGCTTTGTTTTAATTAGACAGTCGGATTCCCCAAGTCCGTGCCAGTTCTGAATTGATTGTTAATTGATAATCGTTATAATTAATAAGAACTAATTGGTTTAACCCAACTAGTATTCTTAAAAATTTTAGCAAGAAAGTTCCACAATTGGCTACGTAACTAAACTATCCGGGGAACAAGTAACTACCATAAATGATAGAAACTCTATTTACCCAGAACGAGCACATAAACCATGTTATTGTTTCCCAATCAAGCCCGACTATCTCAATCTTCAGAGCCAATCCTTATCCCGAAGTTACGGATCTAATTTGCCGACTTCCCTTACCTACATTATTCTATCGACTAGAGACTCTTCACCTTGGAGACCAGCTGCGGATATTGGTACGGCCTGTTGAGAAGTTTGCGTGTCCCCACCATAAATTTTCAAGGTCCGAGGAGAAAATATCGACACAACAGTATATGTCATGCTCTTCTAGCCCATCTACCATATCTCTCTGCGAAAGACTTCCATGGTAGTACGGCTATAAAACAGAAAAGAAAACTCTTCCGATATCTCTCGACGGCTTCTTTATGGTCGTTCCTGTTGCCAGGATGAGCACGAGGCCCATATTTAATAACAAACGGATACTCAACAGGTTACGGAATTGGAACCGTATTCCCTTTCGTTCAAAATTATTCAAGTATATTATTTCCAGCTTTTATTTGTATATTTCAGTTTTTACTTGAAAATTTTCGGCTTTCGCCTTGAACTTAGGACCGACTAACTCGTGATCAACCACTGTTCACACGAAACCCTTCTCCACTTCAGTCCTCCAAGGTCTCATTCGATTATTTGCTACTACCACCAAGATCTGTACCAATGGCAGCTCCATGCAGGCTTACGCCAAACACTTCTACGCATACCATTGTACCTTCCTACTCACTAAAGTTTCAAAATTTATATTACAAGTAATATAAATCATCTACTTTAGCGGTAATGTATAGGTATACAACTTAAGCGCCATCCATTTTAAGGGCTAGTTGCTTCGGCAGGTGAGTTGTTACACACTCCTTAGCGGATTTCGACTTCCATGATCACCGTCCTGCTGTTTTAAGCAACCAACGCCTTTCATGGTATCTGCATGAGTTGTTAATTTGGGCACCGTAACATTACGTTTGGTTCATCCCACAGCGCCAGTTCTGCTTACCAAAAGTGGCCCACTGGGCACATTATATCATAACCTTAAACTTCATATCAAGAAAGTTAAGGTTCTTACCCATTTAAAGTTTGAGAATAGGTTAAGATCGTTTCGACCCTAAGGCCTCTAATCATTCGCTTTACCAGATAAGATTATTTTATATAATATTAAAATGCACCAGCTATCCTGAGGGAAACTTCGGAAGGAACCAGCTACTAGATGGTTCGATTGGTCTTTCGCCCCTATACTCAATTCTGACAATCGATTTGCACGTCAGAACTGTTTCGGTCTTCCATCAGGGTTTCCCCTGACTTCAACCTGATCAAGTATAGTTCACCATCTTTCGGGTCACAGCATATATGCTCAAGGTACGTTCCAGTTAGAGGCATATATGATATAAATATCATTATACATAACTATATAGAACGCCCCGGGATTGTGTTAATTAACTATAAATAGTTAAAAAACTAATCCCATTATAAAGCCAAGTTAATTACGCTATTAGGTTTATATCCCAATAACTTGCACATATGTTAGACTCCTTGGTCCGTGTTTCAAGACGGGTCCCGAAGGTATCCTGAATCTTTCGCATTGTTAATCATACAAGTGCATATAATAAACACAAAAATCAATGATAATTATGCCATTATATAATTCCGAAAAATTAACGCACTGTATTCATATAAATCTATCAGCACTTTATCAAATTAATAACATTTATTCTGTGTTAAAATGCAAGCAATTTAATTGGAATAAACTATAAGTTATATTTTATGATAAATTTTGTATGCTAATAGATTACAATGTCCTTATATGGAAAAAATGCACACTATTATCATAATATTGTTTAAATATTACAATTATAATGATGAATTTTCCATAACGGATATTCAGGTTCATCGGGCTTAACCTCTAAGCAGTTTCACGTACTATTTAACTCTCTATTCAGAGTTCTTTTCAACTTTCCCTCACGGTACTTGTTTACTATCGGTCTCATGGTTATATTTAGTTTTAGATGGAGTTTACCACCCACTTAGTGCTGCACTATCAAGCAACACGACTCTTTGGAAACATCATCTAGTAATCATTAACGTTATACGGGCCTGGCACCCTCTATGGGTAAATGGCCTCATTTAAGAAGGACTTAAATCATTAATTTCTCATACTAGAATATTGACGCTCCATACACTGCATCTCACATTTGCCATATAGACAAAGTGACTTAGTGCTGAACTGATTTCTTTTCGCTCGCCGCTACTAAGAAAATCCTTGTTAGTTTCTTTTCCTCCCCTAATTAATATGCTTAAATTCAGGGGTAGTCCCATATGAGTTGAGGTTGTATATAACATTTTTAATGCAATTAATTCTTTTATATATATAATGATAAAAACATTTTAATAAATTCGTTTACAATTATATTTCCATTTTTATATGCTATTTTAAACGAACCAACGAAGAACAATAACATTTCCATTTGCTTTCAATTTTCATATCATTAATATGAGACAATTCTAGATAAATTTTTATGCTAGACATTTCTCAGTATTATTTGACTGAAATCGAAAATATTTCTCTTCGTTTTTTCACATTCAAATAAATAACAAATGCGAGATAATGTTTTTCATACATTTTTTAATATTATGAATAAAATAATTTAATTATTTGTATCCAATAATATACCATACGCTTATAAAATCTGATTTCAAATTTTATAAACAACTTAATTAGCATAGTCTTACAACCCTCAACCATATGTAGTCCAAGCAGCACTATAAAATTAATTAAAGTACTATAACAGCATGGACTGCGATATGCGTTCAAAATGTCGATGTTCATGTGTCCTGCAGTTCACACGATGACGCACAGTTTGCTGCGTTCTTCATCGACCCATGAGCCGAGTGATCCACCGCTTAGAGTTTTAATATTTGGTTTTTAATTTTGTCATTTATGTTTTTATTGAAAGAAATTAAAAATACACCATTTTACTGGCATATATCAATTCCTTCAATAAATATGTTTTTATACCTAAAATAAATGTTGCGAAATGTCTTAGTTTTATATAAGCAATGTATATCAAGTGATTTACGGGCAATTTACGGTATGAATACTTTTTAAGCGATATACATTGGGATTTATATAAAACATTAACCTGAAGAATACCAGGTACAACATTGTATATTTTAGGTTGTTGCATAATCCAACGTATGCTCATAGCTGAGATGAACAATACATATTCGCAACGCGTGTTATATTATGGTCCATATACACACATGATAAATATTATTTAAAAATGCATTTGCATTTTGACTTTGTGCCTCTTATAATAAAGTCTTTCTCCTCCTCCATCCACACTCCATAAAATACATATAATTAAGGAAAAGCCATTATATGTTCATTTGTGTTGATATATATATAATGATGACCGCCACTACACCATCATTTTTTGAATTTCATGAATTCTTTTTGTTATTTATTTTGGCAAATTGTTTTTATTTGAATTATAAATAAATATAATACAAATTTTTTGTTAACGGTAAGGATATTATACAATAATGATCCTTCCGCAGGTTCACCTACGGAAACCTTGTTACGACTTTTACTTCCTCTAAATAATCAAGTTCGGTCAACTTTTGCGAAACAACCGTAACACACAAGGCGTCACAGTGATCACGTCCGGAGACCTCACTAAATAATTCAATCGGTAGTAGCGACGGGCGGTGTGTACAAAGGGCAGGGACGTAATCAATGCGAGTTAATGACTCACACTTACTGGGAATTCCAAGTTCATGTGAACAGTTTCAGTTCACAATCCCAAGCATGAAAGTGGTTCAGCGGTTTACCCGGACCTCTCGGTCTAGGAAATACACGTTGATACTTTCATTGTAGCGCGCGTGCAGCCCAGGACATCTAAGGGCATCACAGACCTGTTATTGCTCAATCTCATTATTGCTAGACGCAATTTGTCCATTTAAGAAGCTAGTGTCCTTATAATGGGACAAACCAACAGGTACGGCTCCACTTATATAAACACATTCAAACACAATAAACATTTTACTGCCACCGTGAATGAAGGCTATATAAGCTTCAGCACCATAATCCTGAAGATATCTATTTAATATATTTGAGTCTCGTTCGTTATCGGAATTAACCAGACAAATCACTCCACGAACTAAGAACGGCCATGCACCACCACCCATAGATTCGAGAAAGAGCTATCAATCTGTCTTACACACTTATGTTCGGACCTGGTAAGTTTTCCCGTGTTGAGTCAAATTAAGCCGCAGGCTCCACTCCTGGTGGTGCCCTTCCGTCAATTCCTTTAAGTTTCAGCTTTGCAACCATACTTCCCCGGAGCCCAAAAGCTTTGGTTTCCCGGGAAGCGACTGAGAGAGCCATAAAAGTAGCTACACCCAATTGCTAGCTGGCATCGTTTATGGTTAGAACTAGGGCGGTATCTGATCGCCTTCGAACCTCTAACTTTCGTTCTTGATTAATGAAAACATCTTTGGCAAATGCTTTCGCTTAAGTTAGTCTTACGACGGTCCAAGAATTTCACCTCTCGCGTCGTAATACTAATGCCCCCAAACTGCTTCTATTAATCATTACCTCTTGATCTGAAAACCAATGAAAGCAGAACAGAGGTCTTATTTCATTATCCCATGCACAGAATATTCAGGCATTTGAAGCCTGCTTTAAGCACTCTAATTTGTTCAAAGTAATTGTACCGGCCCACAATAACACTCGTTTAAGAGCACTAATGCAGGTTTTTAAATAGGAGGAACATATGAAAAATACAAGTATCTCAACACATATAAGAACTCCACCGGTAATACGCTTACATACATAAAGGTATAGTACTAACCACAATTGTAAGTTGTACTACCCGTATGAAGCACAAGTTCAACTACGAACGTTTTAACCGCAACAACTTTAATATACGCTATTGGAGCTGGAATTACCGCGGCTGCTGGCACCAGACTTGCCCTCCAATTGGTCCTTGTTAAAGGATTTAAAGTGTACTCATTCCAATTACAGGGCCTCGGATATGAGTCCTGTATTGTTATTTTTCGTCACTACCTCCCCGAGCTGGGAGTGGGTAATTTACGCGCCTGCTGCCTTCCTTAGATGTGGTAGCCGTTTCTCAGGCTCCCTCTCCGGAATCGAACCCTGATTCCCCGTTACCCGTTGCAACCATGGTAGTCCTAGATACTACCATCAAAAGTTGATAGGGCAGACATTTGAAAGATCTGTCGTCGGTACATGACCATACGATCTGCATGTTATCTAGAGTTCAACCAATATAACGATCTTGCGATCGCTTGGTTTTAGCCTAATAAAAGCACATGTCCCATAAGGTTCATGTTTTAATTGCATGTATTAGCTCTAGAATTACCACAGTTATCCAAGTAACTGTTAACGATCTAAGGAACCATAACTGATATAATGAGCCTTTTGCGGTTTCACTTTTAATTCGTGTGTACTTAGACATGCATGGCTTAATCTTTGAGACAAGCATATAACTACTGGCAGGATCAACCAGAATAATGTTTTTAATCATATTTCATTTTCATATTTTTGAATAGAAATTTGTATTTCTCTTGTAGAAATAATTTATTTATTTCTTATATTCGAATACGGCCACTTATTAAAGCCATCGTATTCGTTTTTTTTGTTCTCCAGTTTTATTATCGATTGAAATAGTTTTCAATACAATAATATATATTTCCATTATATATTTTATAAATACCATATACATAATTTCATTCTAAAATATCATTTTATTTCAACATACAATATTATTGTATCCACACATGTTTAATTTTTGTTTAATCAATATAAATATTGAATTAAATCATTTGCATTTTGATGATAAATTTAAAATTTATCTTTTTCATATAAACTTTCGAGTAATATATAATATAAAACCGAACGCTTATATAAAAATATATTTTTACAATTCCTTTGATCTCGCTGAACCACATAATACCGAAAACGATATTCTACGATCCAATTGTTAGGTAAATATATAGTATATCAATCAAGTTACAGTATATACCACCTTTCTGTTGAAAATTAACGATAATAATTGGAAACGAATTGTAGTTATATAGTAATATATAACACCTTGGCCTTTGTTTCAACGATATTATCTAAGGGCAATAAATATTAACCGCGTAGCCAAGTTCAATATTCTAAGAGAAAATTGTAACAAATTTATACGGATAATATTATTATTATAAATTTCCTTTTTATAATATTGACAAAATTTATATATATAATGTAAATTTTGATCAATACTGGATGGCCAACAACTGACCATCATATAGTAGTTTTTGGACACGCTGTCCTGAAAATGGGTATTTTTCATTCTTTTTGGCACCCAAGATGTATATACTCTCTTATATTATAAAGAAAGTTTTAATAGTGTCTCATATACATATTGAACCTATAAGTCATATTAATATAACTTATTAGATTTATATGTATAATATTCAATTTCTTATTATTATTGACATAACATAAGTTTTGGTCAATATATCTGGTCGGCAACCACTGCCTACCTATATATGTTTTTGGACACGCCTTCAGTGAAAACGTCATTTTTCATACCAAGGTTTCATCATATTATGGATTTTTCTATTTTTTCCATATAATATAATTATATTTTTATATTATTTCATATAAATATTGTATTTATAAGTTATATCAATATATAACTTATTATATTTATATGTATAATACATAATTTCTTATTATAATTGACATAACATAAGTTTTGGTCAATATATCTGGTCGGCAACCACTGCCTACCTATATATGTTTTTGGACACGCCTTCAGTGAAAACGTCATTTTTCATACTAAGGTTTCATCATATTATGGATTTTTCTATTTTTTCCATATAATATAGATATATTTTCTTATTATTTCATATAAATATTGTATTTATAAGTTATATCAATATATAACTTATCATATTTATATGTATAATACATAATTTCTTATTATTATTGACATAACATAAGTTTTGGTCAATATATCTGGTCGGCAACCACTGCCTACCTATATATGTTTTTGGACACGCCTTCAGTGAAAACGTCATTTTTCATACTAAGGTTTCATCATATTATGGATTTTTCTATTTTTTCCATATAATGTATATATTTTTTTGTATTATTTCCATATAAGTATTGTATTTATAAGTTATATCAATATATAACTTATTATATTTATATGTATTATACATAATTTCTTATTATTATTGACATAACATAAGTTTTGGTCAATATATCTGGTCGGCAACCACTGCCTACCTATATATGTTTTTGGACACGCCTTCAGTGAAAACGTCATTTTTCATACTAAGGTTTCATCATATTATGGATTTTTCTATTTTTTCCATATAATGTATATATTTTTTTGTATTATTTCCATATAAGTATTGTATTTATAAGTTATATCAATATATAACTTATTATATTTATATGTATTATACATAATTTCTTAATATTTTTGACATAACATAAATTTTGGTCAATATATCTGGTCGGCAACCACTTCCTACCATATAATATAAATATAGATATATTTTCTTATTATTTCATATAAATATTGTATATATAAGTCATATCAATATATAAATTATTATATATTTATATGAATAATGTTAAATATCTTATTATTTTCCTATATAATATAGAAATATTGTATAGGTTTTTCTTATATATATATATAAATATATTATATATATAATATATAATAATTATAGGTACACACGCACATGTGTGAAAACCTTCTTAATAATCCATTCATTTATTATTATACCAAGTCAATCCATCGTTATTTAAGAATTTTACAGATATCATATTAAGATAATTTAGTTACTTTTTGATACGAATTATTGTACTTGTATAATTTCTTTATTTATATAGAGAGTTTTTTTATTATGGCGTCACTAATAATATGACGTTTCATTTGGCTACCATTATGGGGACTATTGGACACCTATAGATTCCCATATTATTAACTTAGTCTCTTTATGAGACTTGTACTTGTATAATTTCTTTCTTTATATAGAAATGTTTTTATTACGGCGTCACTAATAAAATGACGTTTCAGTTGGCTACCATTATGGGGACTAGTCTCTTTATGAGACTTGTACTTGTATAATTTCTTTCTTTATATAGAAGTGTTTTTATTACGGCGTCACTAATAATATGACGTTTCATTTGGCTACCATTATGGGGACTATTGGACACCTATAGATTCCCATATTATTAACTTAGTCTCTTTATGAGACTTGTACTTGTATAATTTCTTTCTTTATATAGAAGTGTTTTTATTACGGCGTCACTAATAATATGACGTTTCATTTGGCTACCATTATGGGGACTATTGGACACCTATAGACTCCCATATTATTAACTTAGTCTCTTTATGAGACTTGTACTTGTATAATTTCTTTATTTATATAGAAGTGCTTTTATTACGGCGTCACTAATAAGATGACGTTTCATTTGGCTACCATTATGGGGACTATTGGACACCTATAGACTCCCATATTATTAACTTAGTCTCTTTATGAGACTTGAACTTGTATAATTTCTTTATTTATGTAGAAGTGCTTTTATTACGGCGTCACTAATAAGATGACGTTTCATTTGGCTACCATTATGGGGACTATTGGACACCTATACACTTATTATTAACTTAGTCTCTTTATGAGACTTGTACTTGTATAATTTCTTTATTTATATAGAAGTGCTTTTATTACGGCGTCACTAATAAGATGACGTTTCATTTGGCTACCATTATGGGGACTATTGGACACCTATAGACTCCCATATTATTAACTTAGTCTCTTTATGAGACTTGAACTTGTATAATTTCTTTATTTATGTAGAAGTGCTTTTATTACGGCGTCACTAATAAGATGACGTTTCATTTGGCTACCATTATGGGGACTATTGGACACATATAGACTCCCATATTATTAACTTAGTCTCTTTATGAGACTTGTACTTGTTTAATTTCTTTTTTTATATATCTCTCTTTATATACATCTCTTATTAGATAATGAACCTTCATTTCGCTGCCTTCATCAAAATGGGAACTATTGGACACTTATAGACTCCCATTGTAGCCAATGACGGCAAGCTGGTTACTTATAAATTATATATACTTTAAAATATTCTTTATTATCGTAATAATTAAAAATATATCAAAAATATATATAATTTATATGTACCCTTTATACATGTATATACATAAACATTTTGTTATAGCATTAATATATATTAAATAATATATAATAATATTATAAGCCAATGTCAATATATACATATATTTTTTAAATAGATGATATAGATAGAAATCCATCCATCCATATCATCTAAATCGAATCATCAAGCAAAGGATAAGCTTCAGTGGATCGCAGTATGGCAGCTGCTCAACCACTTACAACACCTTGCCTGTTACAAAAGTCGTTTACAATTGATTCTAGGCTTTGTCATTGTATTAAATAATGTTTTTATATGTAACTAGCGCGGCATCAGGTGATCGAAGATCCTCCCAATTTACTATGTTACAAATTACATTGGCATCACATCCATTGTCGTTTATAAAGTAAATTATAAACTTTAAATGGTTTAGAAGCCATACAATGCAAATTGCCCCTTATTTATCATTGCAGTCCAGCACGGATACGACCTTAGAGGCGTTCAGGCATAATCCAACGGACGTAGCGTCATACCACTGTTCGCTCGAACAAGTATTGTGCCATTGGTCCGTACCTGCGGTTCCTCTCGTACTACGCAGGAATGCTGTCGCAACAACGTTTTGTCATTAGTAGGGTAAAACTAACCTGTCTCACGACGGTCTAAACCCAGCTCACGTTCCCTTGCATGGGTGAACAATCCAACGCTTGGTGAATTTTGCTTCACAATGATAGGAAGAGCCGACATCGAAGGATCAAAAAGCGACGTCGCTATGAACGCTTGGCCGCCACAAGCCAGTTATCCCTATGGTAACTTTTCTGACACCTCTTGTTAAAAACTCTTTAAACCAAAAGGATCGATAGGCCGAGCTTTTGCTGTCCCTGTGTGTACTGAACACCGAGATCAAGTCAGCATTTGCCCTTTTGCTCTATGTGTGGTTTCTGTCCGCACTGAGCTGGCCTTGGGACACCTCCGTTATTATTTGAGAGATGTACCGCCCCAGTCAAACTCCCTACCTGGCAATGTCCTTGAATTGGATCATACCTGAGTAATTGGAGTTATACCAAATTTTCAAATCAAAAATACATAAATGCACCGTTTTATTAAAGAATTTGTTTGCAATTATATAACAAACTCGTGATACTTTGATCAAGAAGCTTGCATCAAAACCCAATACCATAAGACATAATAAATATATCCGTATAATGGCTAGGAAATGATACACGTTCCATTTAATCAAGTAAGTAAGGAAACAATAAGAGTAGTGGTATTTCATTGGCGATACCAAACCGAGGTCTAATATCTCCCACTTATTCTACACCTCTTATGTCTCCTTACACTGCCAGATTAGAGTCAAGCTCAAAAGGGTCTTCTTTCCCCGCTAATTATTCCAAGCCCGTTCCCTTGGCTGTGGTTTCGCTAGATAGTAGATAGGGACAGGGCGTGTCTCGGATCCCTCCGATCTTATTTTACGTGGCGTGTTCCACACTGAAGGGATTACAACCACGGCACTCGAATATGCCTAGATTTAGGCATATAGTGCATGGGCGAGGATGGTACGCCTGCCAGCGCCCCAGACTAGAAGCTATAGCTATGTACATAGCGACCACCCTGGTACCTGTCGAGTATGTGCTTTGTTTGTGCCGGGCAACATACTCCCTCCGGATGGGAGGCGAGGGTGTATCTATCACCTCTGCCGCTCTATGGGTCACAGCACCCGAGTTGTATAACGCAACTCCACGTCGAATCATAGAAGATTCTACCCGCGATTTAGGTATCAACCACAGCCACCACGATACTCCCACTAGGGGGCCAACCTCAATTGGTAGTGCTTGGAGCACTATCCAACCCGTGGTACCGAAGTTTGTGGGCTCGGTGACCCACCCCTTTAGCTCCGACAAGCTCGGATGGGGGGGCCCTGCCATGTTAGTCGCCTCTTACGACAAGCTATGGCGAACTGTGGCAGTATTCTACGCCGCCAACCACACGGCACAGGGAAATGGACCCTAAAGGCCCCTTCTTCTCCGAAACACTTCCTCAGCAAACTCCGTGAGTCTCCTGGTCCTGTCGCTGCTCTCCAGAATCCTTCCAAATGTCCAGCTTCCGCCAACGTGCTGCAAACCGAGTCCATCGAGGTCTCGCAAGTCTGCATAGAGGGGGCAAGCACATAGGATATGCTCCCAGTCCTCATTTGGATCGCCACATGAGCATGCGGGGGAATCACTGAGGCCTCTTCTATGCAGAAATGCATTGAACGACCCATGCCCTGTCATCAGGAATCCTGCGCGCATCGAAAATCCAAAATTCGGATTCCGATAGACGAACCCTGCATCCGGGATGAACTTGTGAGTCACCCGACCGAGCGAATCACCATCATCCCATCTGCTCTGCCAGTCCGACAGGAGGCATCCGTTTACTCCGCGCAATTCGTTGTGTCCAGCTCAGACCTGAAATGTCCTCGCCATAGAGCCAGTCGTTCTCCTCCAACGGGTATCCACGCTTCAACTTGTACTTGACTGCCATTTCCATAGCAGCCAAGTCAAGAGGCGGGGCTCCAGCAAGTACCTGCAGCGCCAGGGTTGACACTGTGCGGCATACCGGGAGGCATCCTAAAAGGATCAGCCTCTGGCAGGCAAGAAGTCGCCTCCTGGCCACAACTTGTCTCGTCGTCACGACATACCATACCGAGGCACCAAACAGTGCACAAGGCACCATGAGTCCGGCATAGATGGTTCGCCTGGCCCGAGGACTGAATCCCCAGTCGGCTCGTAGCACACGCGCCAATGCTCCCACGACTCCGGTCATTCGCTGACGCAGCGATGCGATGTGCATGAAGAAGTTCATGCGCTCACTGACCGTGATGCCAAGGTACCGACAGCTGCGAACGTATGGGAGATTTGCTCCTGCAGATCTCACCAACGGGGGCGCGCGAGGGCACCCTTCAGCAGCATAATCACCGTCTTGCTGGTGGAAACGGTTACACCGATTTCCGTACCCCACGATTCAACGATGGACATCAGTTGCGCTCCTTTGTCCTCCAGCACGGCTCGGGAGTTGCCTTCAACAAGGAAGGAGCAGGTCATCCGCATACGCGCTGAATGCACAGTATGACTGGAGACGCCGGAGCAGAACATCCATCAGCAGATCCCAAATAAAAGGGCCACTAATGGATCCCTGCGGGCAACCTCTAGTTACTGGAACGTTCACAGTTCCAGAACTGCTTCGGATCTCTGCTCTTCTGTCTGAGAGAGAAGCTCTGCCACAAGCTCAACTCTCGGCATCCCAAGTCGGCGAGTCGGCGCAGTGCAGCACTCCACTCGACGTTGTCAAACGCTCCCTTGAAATCCACGAAGATCCCGAGCACGTATCGCGCCGGGCTGGCAGCGACACAGCTCTTCACGTGTCTCCAAGCATCGTCGACACATCGTCCTTGACGAAATCCGAACTGCCATCTGCATCCTTCCGGAAGAACTTCTCTCACACGATTAACCATGATGGCCTCGCCCTTTGGCAGCAGGCAATCCCACGGTACGAGAGGGTTCGCACCTATCCTTGTCCGGCCCTTGATGTAGCCCCACTACTACGTGGGCACTTCCTCTCGGGGGAAGTAAACCGTCTGGACTGCAATGGGCGCCGTTAGATGCTGAGGTATGGCGCGCCACACTGCTTTGCAGATAGTGGTGCCATTGATGCCGTCCATGCCAGGAGAGCGTCTGCTCTTCAACCTGGCGGCACAAGCATCAACCCTCTCCTTCCCTCGACGGCCGGTGGGACCTCCCCTCCGGCGCCAATCCGGTGCATTCGACTCCGCAACTGGAAAAAGTTACGGAGGAGCACTCGCGCACAGTCACCCCATATTAGTGACCAGCTCGCCATCAACGCGGAGGCACCCAATCTCCGTGCACTTTTTGCGTCCTCGGCGGATCTTGTGGACGCGCCCCCAGGGATCGTGGGGCATTATCCTACAAACCACTTCAAGCTCTCCTCCTTCCGCCCTTTAAGGATGAACTTCCCTTTAATCGGCTGGAAGCTTCCCCTCAGCGCGATTACAAACGGATCAAGCATTTCACCTGTCGCCCCGACGGTTGGCATTTGAAGTCGGCGGCGAAGACTCCACACTTCACGCCTTTCGGATTCCAGGCTG
>NW_024572338.1:0-2679 GCF_018153835.1 Drosophila eugracilis
AAACAAGAGGAAACGCTTTATAGTCGAGTGCCGCGACTATAAGATACCCGTTACTGTTTGCACAATTTTAAAATATTCGCATTTTTCTTGTGGAAATTCCCCAAGCGCCTCCTATTGTCGGAGGAAAGCACTGATAGTGACGTCGAGTGCGCATGTGAGGCCTTATAACCTAAATTTCTTTTAAAGCAGCGAAATAATGTTCCGATTTCAAAAATCTTTGGTAAATCGATAGATATTAACAGAAATAAGTTATACAAGGCCAAGCGAGAAGGTATTCATAATATTATTAGACGCCACAGTTTTCCGCGGTTTGTAGGCGTGCAGTGAGCACAGCCAGATGGAATAAAAACAATTGCATTTGGGGCACGTGAAAACCCACATGCCTAATCCTAACTTTCTATCACTTATAGTTACCCATAGTTATTTTCATGAAAATGCGGAAGACCGTCTTTAAGCTTGTGCGGGCGTATGGGTGGGTGTGGCCGAATAATTGTACCACTGAAGATGCGCTGGCATCCAAAGTTTATACATACTGATTTTCACCGACTTTGTAGCTCTGTAACGGTTCCCGAAATTTCAGCGATTTTAGTTATTCGCGAATTGTGGTAGTTAGAATTGGGCGTGGCAGGATGCTGAAATAAACTTGCGCTGTTCCGGGACCTCAAAAATCTTCATGGTTAATCTCAATTTTGTATCTGTTGAGTAGTTCCCTGAGATCTCAGTGTTCATACGTGACGGACGGACAGACGGACATGGCTCAATCGACTACGCTATTGATCCTGATCAAGAATATATAAACCTTTATAAGAAACGCCTTCTTTCTATCTGTTACATACTTTTCAACGAATATAGTATACCCTTTTACTCTACGAGTACCATGTATAAAAATATTTTATTATAAGAATCTACAATTTCATATGCATGTAATCCCCTCCCAACGTTACAAGTGAGTCCGCAATCTACGTGGTGCTAACCCTCCATATTTTCAAATATGATGCACCGGATGTTCCTTTACAACAAGGTACCTTCTGGAGGACTAATGGCGTTTTCAAACTGGCACACGTTATTAATCTAGGCCACATGCAGCCAACGAAGACAACGCACTAAATCGACTTGGCTTGGATCAGCCTGGTCGCGGGATAACCGGACGATCGCCAGCTGTCTCAGCTATAGCTACCCCTCCCCTGCACACAGACGGAAATGCAACGCCAGCACCTGGACCATGGCAACACTTTGGGCAAAATCCCCCAAAACCGGTGCTGCCGGCATCGGATTGCGGCAGCCGCTCTGCCAGTGTTATGCAGTCGACAAGCCACACGAATTATAATTTAGAATAACTTCTTTTTGTACCCCCAATGCGATAAGACCACTTTTATGTTAATGTATAAAACCATTGTAAAGTTTTAAAACGCTTACTGTTTATGTTAAAAGTAAACTCGTATAAAGAAAATTAAGTCGTAGAAGAATGGACAAAGGAATCGAGAAACCGGAGACACAAGGATGCTGCTAACCTTGGTAATATACGGAAGAATACTCCCCCCTCTCGCAATGTCTGGCCATAACTGGCGCCCGAACAGATTCCACTTTCCCAAGGACCCAAAAAAAAAACAAGAGGAAACGCTATAGTCGAGTGCCGCGACTATAAGATACCCGTTACTGTTTTACACAATTTTAATATATTAATTTTGCTAGTGGAAATTCACAAGGCGCCACCTATTGTCAGAGGAAGTATGTTGAGTATGCTTATAGTGACGTCACTGCTTATGTGGAGCCTTATAAACCTTAATTTCTTCATAGCGATAGCGAAGCGGTCGTTCCGATTTGAAAAATCTTTTGTAAATCGATAGATATTAACAGAAATAAGTTAAACGGGGTCAAACGAAGGCATTCATAATAATATTATAGACTCCACAGTTTTCCGCGGTTTGTGGGCGTTAAGAGTGGGCGTGGCCGGATGCAACTTCGTGGCAAGTTGCAGAGGCATCTCCTAAAATACGTGTTCCTAAGCAAATTGTGTAGTTTTTATAGTTTTCGAGATTTTTGCATTTTGGTTTTCGGGTTTTGTGGGCGTTAGAGTGGGCGTGGCGTGATCGGAAAAAACAATTCGCATTGGGAGCATCATAGAAACATACATGCTTGATCCGAACTTTCTATCTCTTATAGTTACTGAGATATCAGCTTTTCTAGAAAATCCGAAACCGTCTTTTTGAGCCTTGTGGGCGTATGGGTGTGTGTGGCCGGATAGTAGTAGCACTATAAGATGCGCTGTCATCTAAAGATTATACTTTCTGAATTTCAACTTTCTATCTGCAATAGTTCCTGTGAGATTTCAGCAATTTTAGTTTTGCGATTTGTGGGCGTTAGAGTGGGCGTGGCAGGATGTTGTAATAAACTTGCGCTGTCCCGGGACCTCAAGAATCTTCATGCTTAATCTCAGCTTTGTATCTGCTATAAGTTCCTGAGATTGCAGCGTTCCATACGGACGGACGGACGGACGGACGGACGGACGGACGGACGGTCGGACGGACAGACGGACATGGCTCAATCGACTTCGCTATTGATCCTGATCAAGAATAGTATATACTTTATAGGGTCGCAAAAAGCTTCCTTTATCTGTTACATACTTTTCAACGGAATCTAGTATACCCTTTTACTCTACGAGTAAACGGGTATAAAAAA
>NW_024572339.1:0-2224 GCF_018153835.1 Drosophila eugracilis
AAATTTTTCCATTTTTCCTAATTTAAGTTGCATTATTGCCAATAGTTATCCGAATCTTGAATGGCATATCTTCTCGTTCGATTCCTTGTTAAATTTCTAACAAATCTGCATTCACAGCTAAAATTGCGAATTTTGATCCATTTCGCGAAAATGGACAATATTGCCGTTATCAAATATGCCAACTTAAATTTTCCCATTTTCTAATTTAAGTTGCAGTATTATTGCTATAACTAAGCCAATAGTTACTCGAATCTGGAATGGCATATCTCGTTCGATTCCTTGTTAAATTTCTAACAAAACTGCATTCACAGCTAAAATTCCGCATTTTTGATCCATTTCTCGCGAAAATGGATGGACAATATACCGTTATCAAATATGCCAACTTAAATTTTCCCATTTTTTCTAATTTAAGTTGCAGTATTATTGCTATAACTAAGCCAATAGTTACTCGAATCTGGAATGGCATATCTCGTTCGATTCCTTGTTAAATTTCTAACAAAACTGCATTCACAGCTAAAATTCCGAATTTTGATCCATTTCTCGCGAAAAGGGAATATTACCGTTATCAAATATGCCAACTTAAATTTTCCCATTTTTCCTAATTTAAGTTGCAGTATCTGCTATAACTAAGCCAATAGTTACTCGAATCTGGAATGGCATATCTCGTTCGATTCCTTGTTAAATTTCTAACAAAACTGCATTCACAGCTAAAATTGCGAATTTTGATCCATTTCTCGCAAAAATGGACGATTTTCCCGTTATTATATATGTGATATTTGGTTTAACCATTTTTCCTAATTTAACTGGCAGTATTACGGCTATAACTAAGCCAATAGTTACTCGAATCTGGAATGGCCTACCTCGTTCGATTCCTTGTTAAATTTCTAACAAAACTGCATTCACAGCTAAAATTATTAAAATGGATGATATTACCCGTTATCAAATATGCCAACTTAAATTTTCCCATTTTTTCTAATTTAAGTTGCAGTATTATTGCTATAACTAAGCCAATAGTTACTCGAATCTGGAATGGCATATCTCGTTCGATTCCTTGTTAAATTTCTAACAAAACTGCATTCACAGCTAAAATTGCGAATTAAAATGGACAATATTACCCGTTATCAAATATGCCAACTTAAATTTTCCCATTTTTTCTAATTTAAGTTGCAGTATTATTGCTATAACTAAGCCAATAGTTACTCGAATCTGGAATGGCATATCTCGTTCGATTCCTTGTTAAATTTCTAACAAAACTGCATTCACAGCTAAAATTGCGAATTTTGATCCATTTCTCGCGAAAATGGACAATATTACCGTTATCAAATATGCCAACCTAAATTTTCCCATTTTTTCTAATTTAAGTTGCAGTATTATTGCTATAACTAAGCCAATAGTTACTCGAATCTGGAATGGCATATCTCGTTCGATTCCTTGTTAAATTTCTAACAAAACTGCATTCACAGCTAAAATTGCGAGTTTTGATCCATTTCTCGCGAAAATGGACGATATTACCCGTTATCAAATATGCCAACTTAAATTTTCCCATTTTTTCTAATTTAAGTTGCAGTATTATTGCTTTAACTAAGCCAATAGTTACTCGAATCTGGAATGGCATATCTCGTTCGATTCCTTGATTAATTTCTAACAAAACTGCATTCACAGCTAAAATTGTGAATTTTGATCCATTTCTCGCGAAAATGGACGATATTACCGTTATCAAATATGCCAACCTAAATTTTCCCATTTTTTCTAATTGTTGCAAGTATTATTGCTAGACCAGTTATGCCAATAGTTACTCGGAATCTGGAATGGCATATCTCCGTTCGATTCCTTGTTAAATTTCTAACAAACACGTTATCTGACAGCTAAAATTGCAGGGAATTTGATCCATTTCTCAGCGAAAATGGACGATATTACCGTTCGTTATCAAATATGCCAACCTTACATTTTCCCCATTTTTCCTAATTTAAGTTGCAGTATTATTGCTATAACTAAGCTAATAGTTACTCGAATCTGAATTTGGCATATCTCGTTCGATTCCTTTGTTAAATTTCTAACAAAACTGCATTCACAGCTAAAATTGCAATTTTTGATCCATTTCTCGCAAAAATGGAAGATATTACCCGTTATCAAATATGCCAACTTAAATTTTCCCATTTTTTCTAATTTAAGTTGCAGTATTATTGCTATAAATAACTAAGCCATTAGTTACTCCGAATCTGGA
>NW_024572340.1:0-3326 GCF_018153835.1 Drosophila eugracilis
GAGTAACTATAGGCTTTGTTATAGGAATAATACTGCAACTTAAATTAGGAAAAATGGGAAAATTTAAGATGACATATTTGATAACGGGTAATATCGTCCATTTTCGCGAGAAATGAATCAAAATTCGCAATTTTAGCTGTGAATGCAGTTTTGTTAGAAATTTAACAGGGAATCAAACGAGGTAGGCCATTCCAAATTCGAGTAACTATTGGCTTAGTTATAGCCGTCATACTGCCACTTAAATTAGGAAAAATGGTAAAACCAAGTACCACATATTAAATAACAGGAAAATCGTCCATTTTTGCGAGAAATTGATCAAAATTCGCAATGTTAGCTGTGAATGCCGTTTTGTTAGAAATTTAACAAGGAATCGAACGAGATATGCCATTCCAGGTTCGAGTAACTATAGGCTTTGTTATAGCAATAACACTGCAACTTAAATTATTAAAAATGGGAAAATTTAAGTTGGCATATTTGATAACGGGTAATATCGTCCATTTTCGCGAGAAATGGATCAAAATTCGCAATTTTAGCTGTGAATGCAGTTTTGTTAGACATTTACAAGGAATCGAACGAGTTAGGCCATTCCAGATTAGGATAACTATTGGCTTAGTTATAGCCGTAATACTGCCACTTAAATTAGGAAAAATGGTAAAACCAAATACCACATATTAAATAACAGGAAAATCGTCCATTTTTGCGAGAAATGGGCCAAAATTAGCAATTTTAGCTGTGAATGCCGTTTTGTTAGAAATTTAACAAGGAATCGAACGGGATATGCCATTCCAGGTTCGAGTAACTATAGGCTTTGTCAAATATCTCTAAAACTATAAAATCTACGAAGTTCTGCTTAGGAATACGTATTTAAGAGATGCTTCTGCAACTTGCCACGAGTTTTCATCTGGCCACACCCACTCTAACGCCCACAAACAGCAGAAAACTGCGGAGTCTATAATATTATTATGAATGCCTTCATTTGACCTTGTATAAAATATTTCCGTTAGTGTCTATCGATCTACCAAAGGTTTTTTATATGGGTAAAATTTTTCGCTATTTATGAAGAAATTTAGGTTATAAGGCCTCACATGGGCAGTGACGTCACTATCAATTACTCAACATGCTTCCTCTGACAATAGGTGGCGCCTTGTGAATTTTCATTAGCCAAATGAATGTTTTAAAATTGTGTAAAACAGTAACGCGTATCTTATAGTCGCGGCACTCGACTATATCGTTTCCTCTTGTTATACCCGTTCCTCGTAGAGTAAAAGAGTACTAGATTTGTTGAAAAGTATGTAACAGGTAGAAGGAAGCGTTTCCAACCCTATTAATATATATATATTCTTGATCAGGATCAATAGCGAAGTCGATTGCGCCATGTCCGTCTGTCCGTCCGTCTGTCCGTCTATTCGTATGAACGCTGAGATCTTAGGAACTATAAGAGAAACATAGTTGAGACTAACCATGAAGATTTTTGAGGTCCCTATGCAGTGCAAGATTATTACAGCATCCTGCCACGGCAACTCGAACGCCCACAAAACCCGAAAAACCAAGAATGCAAATATCTCTGAAACTATAAAAGGTACAAAGTTCTGCTTAGGAATACGTATTTAGGAGATGCTACTGCAACTTGCCAAGAGTTTTCATCTGGCCACGCCTACTCTAACGCCCACAAACAGTGGAAAACTGTGGCGTCTGTAATATTATTATGAATGCCTTCGTTTGACCTTGGGTAACTTATTTCTGTTAGCATCTATCGATTTAACAAATATTTTTTATATGGGAACATTATTTCGCTATTTATGAAGAAATTTAGGTTATAAGGCCTCACATGGGCTGTGACGTCAATATCAATTACTCAACATGCTTCCTCTGACAATAGGTGGCGCCTTGTGAATTTTCATTAGCCAAATGAATGTTTTCCAGATTTGATTAACTATTGGCTTAGTTATAGCCATAATACTGCCACTTAAATTAGGAAAAGTGGTAAAACCACATATCACATTTTTGATAACGGGAAAATCGTCTATTTTTCTAGAAATGGATCAAAATTCGCAATTTTAGCTGTGAATGCAGTTTTGTTAGAAATTTAACAAGGAATCGAACGAGATATGCCATTCCAGGTTCGAGTAACTATAGGCTTTGTTATAGGAATAATACTGCAACTTAAATTAGGAAAAATGGGAAAATTTAAGATGACATATTTGATAACGGGTAATATCGTCCATTTTCGCGAGAAATGAATCAAAATTCGCAATTTTAGCTGTGAATGCAGTTTTGTTAGAAATTTAACAGGGAATCAAACGAGGTAGGCCATTCCAAATTCGAGTAACTATTGGCTTAGTTATAGCCGTTATACTGCCACTTAAATTAGGAAAAATGGTAAAACCAAGTACCACATATTAAATAACAGGAAAATTGTCCATTTTTGCGAGAAATTGATCAAAATTCGCAATTTTAGCTGTGAATGCCGTTTTGTTAGAAATTTAACAAGGAATCGAACAAGATATGCCATTCCAGGTTCGAGTAACTATAGGCTTTGTTATAGCAATAACACTGCAACTTAAATTATTAAAAATGGGAAAATTTAAGTTGGCATATTTGATAACGGGTAATATCGTCCATTTTCGCGAGAAATGGATCAAAATTCGCAATTTTAGCTGTGAATGCAGATTTGTTAGACATTTACAAGGAATCGAACGAGTTAGGCCATTCCAGATTAGGATAACTATTGGCTTAGTTATAGCCGTAATACTGCCACTTAAATTAGGAAAAATGGTAAAACCAAGTACCACATATTAAATAACAGGAAAATCGTCCATTTTTGCGAGAAATGGACCAAAATTAGCAATTTTAGCTGTGAATGCCGTTTTGTTAGAAATTTAACAAGGAATCGAACGGGATATGCCATTCCAGGTTCGAGTAACTATAGGCTTTGGTCAAATATCTCTAAAACTATAGAGCTACGAAGTTCTGCTTAGGAATACGTATTTAAGAGATGCTTCTGCAACTTGCCACGAGTTTTCATCTGGCCACACCCACTCTAACGCCCACAAACAGCAGAAAACTGTGGAGTCTATAATATTATTGATGAATGCCTTCATTTGACCTTGTATAAAATATTTCCCGTTAGTGTCTATCGATCTACCAAAGGTTTTTTATATGGGTAAAATTTTTCGCTATTTATGGAAGAAATTTAGGTTATAAGGCCTCGCATGGGCAGTGACGTCACTATCAATTACTCAACATGCTTCCTCTGACAATAGGGTGGCGCCTTGAGCAATTTCATTAGCCAAATGAATGTTTTAAATTGTAAAACAGTAACGCGT
>NW_024572341.1:0-6186 GCF_018153835.1 Drosophila eugracilis
GAGATATAGTAGATGGCCAGAAGATACGACATATACTGTTGTGCTCTGATATTTCTCCTGGACCTTGAAAGTAATTATGGACACGCGGGCCCCTCAACAGGCCGCACTAATATCCGAGGCAGCTGACTTGTGGTGGAAAGAGGCCCTCTAGTCGATAGAATAATAATGTAGGCAGGAAGTCGGCAAATTAGATCCGTGACTGGGGGATAAGATTGGTTTTGAAGATTGAGATAGTTTCCTGGCTTGATTGGAAAACAATAACATGGTTTGGTATGTGCGTTTGGTCTGGGGTAACAGAGTTCCTATCATTCATAGTTACTTGTCTCTGGATATTAGTTTAATTACGTAGCCAATTGTGGAACTTTCTTGCTGGAAAATTTTTAAGAAATACTAGTTAGCTTTAAACCAATTAGTTCTTATTAATTGGTAATCGATCACCAATGCAACGGCCCGGGAACTGGCACGGACTTGGGGAATCCGACTGTTCAATTGGTGAACCATTGTGGGATGGTCCTTAGCGGGTAGGTTGACAATGTGATTTCTGCCCAGTGCCTGAATGTCGTAGTGAAGAAACCGCGAGGCGGTCAAACGGAGTAACCGATACTCTCGGCAGGCCAAATGCCCGTCATCTGGGGGCGACTGGCATGGAGTCGGATACTTTCTAACGAGGATTCGTAATCGTCTCCCACCTACATCTGAGCGAAACCATTGCCGGTGGAACGGGCTTTTGGAAATAATTAGCGGGAAAGAAGACCCTTTTGAGCTGACTCTAACCTGGTAGCGGTAAGGAGATGTATAAGAAAGGTAAAATAAGTGGGAGATATTAGACCTCGGTTTGGTAGGGACAACGAAATAATACACTTACTCTAATTGTTTACTATTCTTGATTAAATGGAACGTGTATCATTTCCTACCCATTATATACGGATATATTTATTATGTTCATGTATTGGCTTTGACACGCAAGCTTCGGGATCATATCACGAGTTTGTTATATAATTGCAACAAATTCTTTTTAATAAAAACGGTACATTATATAGTTTTTTGATTTGAAAAAATTTGTATAAACCACTGATAGGTATGATCCAATTCATGACATTACGCTGGTGGTGGTAGGAGTTTGACGGAAGTGGTACTATCTCCTCAAATAATAACGGAGGGTGTCCTACACAGTCTCAGTGCGGACAGAAACCGTCACTGATCAAAAAAGCAAAGTGCTGACTCGGATCTGTGTCTCTCCGCACACGGGGACAGCAAAGCCGGCTCTATCCACCGATCCTTTTTGGTTTGAAAATATTTTAACAAGAGGTGGTTGCAAAGTTAACATAGGGATAATCAGCTTGTGGCGGCTTAAGCGTTCATAGCGCGACGCTTCCGCTTTTTGATCCTTCAGCGTCGGCTCTTCCTATCATTGTGGAAGCCAAAACTCACCGTCGGTTGGATTCTCACCACCCATGCAAGTGGAACGTGAGCTCGGTTTTAGAACGTTGTCGTAGACAGGTTCAGTTTTACCCTACATTTGACACGACGTTTGTTGCGACAGCATTCCCGTGTAGTACGAGAAGGAAACCGCAGGTACGGCCCACTGGGCAATAACATTTTGCCTTGAGCGCGAACAGTGGTGCTAGTCTGCCGTCCACAGCCGATTGACGCGCCTTCAGAACGCCTCTAAGGTCGTATCTCTGGGCTGGACTGCAATGATAAAATAATGTAAGGGGTTTCTGTGCTGTTTTCTTAAACCATTTAAAGTTTAGTTACCTACTTTGGCAAACGACAATGGATGTGATGCCAATGTAATTTTGTAACATAGTAAATTGGGAGGATCTTCGGATCACCTGACGCCGCGCTGGTTACATATAAAAAAATTATTTAATACAATGACAAAGCCTTAGAATTCAATTGTAAACGACTTTTGTGTGTAGACAACAGGCAAGGTGTCGAGCAGCCGCCATACATAAAATCCACTGAAGTTCATCCCTGTTTGATGATCTCGATTAGATATGGAATTGGATGGGATTTCATCTATTCATTTAAAAATATATGTATATATATTGACATTGGTTTATAATATTATTATATAATATTTAATATATATTAATGCTATAACAAAATGTTTATGTATATATATACATGTATATGGCACATATAATTACATAGGTTGATATATTTTTAATTATTACGATAATAAAGAATATTTTAAAGTATATATAATTTATAGAACCAGCTTGCCTTCATTATTACAATGGGAGTCTTATATGTCCAGTTCCCATTTTGATTAGAAGGCAGCGAAATGAAGGTTCATTATCTAATGAGAGATGTATATATAAAGAGATATATAAAAAAGAAATAAACAAGTCTCATGGGCAAAGACTAAGTTAATAATATGGGGAGTCTATATGTGTCCAATAGTCCCCATAATGGTAGCCAAATGAAACGTCATCATATTAGGGACGTCGTAATAAAACCACTTCTACATAAATAAAGAAATTATAAGTTCAAGTCTCATAAAGAGATTAAGTTAATAATATGGGAATCTGTAGGTGTCCGATCTCATAATGGTGAATGAAACGAAACTGTCATCTTGGTTAGTGACGCCGTAATAAAAGCACTTCTATATAAATAAAGAAATTATATAAGTACAAGTCTCATAAAGAGATCTGTTAGTTAATAATATGGGAGTCTATAGGTGTCCAATAGTCCCCATAATGGGTGGCCAAAATGAAACGTCATCTTTATTAGTGACGCCGTAATAAAAGCACTTTACATAAACAAAGAAACTATATAAGTTCAAGTCTCATAAAGAGATTGGGTTCATAATATGTGGGAGTCTATAGGTGTCCAATAGTCCCCATAATGTAGCCAAATGAAACGTCATCTTATTAGTGACGCCGTAATAAAAGCACTTCCATATAAATAAAGAAATTATATACAAGCACAAGTCTCATAAAGAGACTAAGTAATAATATGGGAATCTATAGGTGTCCAATAGTCCCCATAATGGTAGCCAACTGAAAACGTCATTTTATTAGTGACGCCGTAATAAAAACATTTATATAAAGATTAAGAAATTATACAAAGTACAAGTCTCATAAAGAGACTAAGTTAATAATATGGGAATCTATAGGTGTCCAATAGTCCCCATAATGGTAGCCAAATGAAACGTCATATTATTAGTGACGCCGTAATAAAAACACTTCTATATAAAGAAAGAAATTAGGCAAGTACAAGTCTCATAAAGACGAAGTTAATAATATGGGAATCTATAGGTGTCCAATAGTCCCTATAATGGTAGCTAACTGAAACGTCATTTTATTAGTGACGCTGTAATAAAAACATTTCTATATAAAGAAAGAAATTATACAAGGACAAGTCTCATAAAGAGATTTTAAGTTAATAATATGGGAATCTTATAGTCCACATGCTGTCCCCATAATGGTAGCCAAATGAAACGTCATATTAGTGACGCCATAATAAAAACTTTATACAAAGAAATTATACAAGTAAAAGTAACTAAATTATCTTAATATGATATCTGTTAAAATTCTTAAATAACGATGATTGACTTGGTATAATAATAATAAATGAATGGATTATTAAGAAGGTTTTCACATATGTGTGTACCTATAATTATTATATATATTGAGATATATAATTACATATATATATATAAGAAAAACCTGTATAGTAATATTTCTATATTATATAGGAAAATAACATTATAAAATATAAAGTATATAGTTGTTACTGTCCAAAACTTTGTTATCCCAATAATAAGATATTTAACATTGTTCATATAAACATACAACAATCTATATACGACCTTTATATATACAATCATTTATATGAAATACCAAGAACAACATATCCAGATTTATATTTATATGGCAGGATATGGGTTGCCGACCCAGATATATTGACCAAAATCTCTATGTTATGTCAAAATATTAAGAAATTATGTATTATACATATAAATATAATAAGTTATATATTATAACTTATAAATACAATATTTATATGGAAATAATACAAAAAATATATACATTATATGGAAAAATGAAAAATCCATAATATGATGAAACCTTAGTATGAAAAATGACGTTTTCACTGAAGGCGTGTCAAAAACATATATAGGTAGGCAGTGGTTGCCGACCAGATATATTGACCAAAACTTATGTTATGTCAATAATAATAAGAAATTATATTCTATTATACATATAAATATGATAAGTTATATATTGATATAACTTATAAATACAATATTTATATGAAATAATGAAAACATATCTATATTATATGGAAAATATAGAAAATCAATATTGATGAAACCTTAGTGAAAAAATGACGTATTTACTGGAAGTCGTGTCCAAAAACATATATAGGTAGGCAGTGGTTGCCGACCAGATATATTGACCAAAACTTATGTTAAGTCAATCAATAAGAAATTATGTATTATACATATAAATATAATAAGTTATATAGTGATATAACTTATAAATACAATATTTATATGGAATAATATAAAAAAATATATATATATTATATGGAAAAAATGAAAAAATCCATAACCTTATGAAACCTTAGTATGAAAATGACGTTTTTACTGAAGGCGTGTCCAAAAACATATATGGTAGGCAGTGGTTGCCGACGATATATTGACCAAAACTTATGTTAAGTCAATAATTATAAGAAATTATGTATTATACATATAAGTATAATAAGTTAGTATTATATTGATATAACTTATAAATACAATATTTATATAAATAATATAAAAAATATATATTATATTATATGGAAAAAATAGAAAACTATAATATGATGAAACCTTATTATGAAAAATGACGTTTTCACTGAAGGCGTGTCCAAAACATATATATAGAGTGAAGTGGATGAAATGAGATATATTGACCAAAACTTATGTTATGTCAATTATCGAATAAATTATGTTATTATACATATAAATATAAGTTATATATTGATATAACTTATATAAAATCAATATTTATATGAAATAATAAAAAAATATATATATTATATGGAAAAAATAGAAAAATCCATAATATGATGAAACCTTAGTAAGAAAATGACGTTTTCACTGAAGGCGTGTCCAAAAAACATATAGGCAGTGCTTGGACATGACCAGATATATTGACCAAACTTATGTTATCAATTATAATAAGAAATATGTATTTATGACTTATAAGAGTAATAAGTTATATATATTGATATAACTTCAGTATAATACAATATTTACAGAATAATATAAAATATAATTTATATTATATGGAAATAGAAAAATCCACATAATATGATGAAACTTTGGTATGAAAAAATGACGTTTTCACTGGAAGGCGGTCCAAAAAACATATAGGTAGGCAGTGGTTGCCGACTGATATATTGACCAAATATGTTATGCTCAATAATAAATAAGAAATTGAATATTATACATATAAATCTAATAAGTTATACATGACTTATAGGTTCAATATGCGGCGAATTATTAAAACTTTCTTTATAATATAAGAGAGTATATACATCTTGGGTGCCAAAAAGAATGAAAATACCCATTTTTCAGATAAAGCGTGTCCAAAACTACACATATGATGGCTCATTAATATCCAGTATTGATCAAAATTTTACATTATATATATAAATTTTTGTCAATATTATAAAAAGGAAATTTTATACAATAATATTATCCGTATAAATTTGTGTTACAATTTTCTCTGATTGTTGAACTTGGCTACGTGGTTAATATTTATTGCTCCTTAGATAATATCGTTAAAACAAAGGTCAAGGTGTTATATATATTACTATAACTACAATTCGCTTCCAATTATTATCGTTAATTTTCAACAGAAAGGTGGTATACTGTAACTTCGATTGATATACTATATGTATTTAAATTTTGAACAATTGGATCATAGAACACGTTTTCGGCTATGGTTCAAGAGACTAAAGGAATTGTGCTTTTATAGCAAGTGCCTCGTTTTATTATATATATTATCGAAAGAGAAAAAGATAATTTAAATTATAAATGCAAATGACACTTAACATTTATACGATTAAAAACAAAAATTAAACATGTGTGGATACAATAATAATATTGTATGTTGAAATAAAATGATATTTTATAAAATTATGGTATATATATTTATAAAATATATAATGGAAATATATATTATT